>NW_026585644.1:4402643-4437666 GCF_907164565.1 Psammomys obesus | reverse complement strand
GAAAGAAAGAAAGAAAGAAAGAAAGAAAGAAAGAAAGAAAGAAAGAAGAGAGCAGGACTTCTTATCAGATCGTCCTTTTTGAATGTAATATTTAAATTCACTGAACTGAGCACCCATGGCTCCCAGTAGAGGAAAGGTGAGGTTTGGGAAACATTCTTCACAACATTTGCTCTTCAGTCTACTGTATCAATGATAGTCATAATTAGAGGGAATTTTTTTTTAAAAAAAATCTAGATAATGACTGTTCATATTTTAAGAAAAAGGCAGGGGTCTCTGTGTGATTTCTTCCTAAAGATAATTCTCACAGTTAAAAACTCCATTCCCAATGCGCTGTGAGCAGCAATGCTGGGCACATTCTGAAACCTGCACAGAAGAAGCTAGAATCACTATGTAGATTTAAAAGCAGTGAGGCTGGGGAGATGCTCTGTGGTTAAGAGAACCGGTGGCTCTTGCAGATGACATGCGTTCAGCTCCCAGAGCCCACGCCGGCCGCTCAGAAGAGTGAGCAGCTTTGGCAGAGTCAGTGTTGTCTTCTGTCCTCACACATATGCAGGCAAACACTCATGCAGATTCTTCTAAAATCTGGATATGGTTGCAGACACTTTTAATTCCAGCACTTGGGAGGCAGAGGCAGTTGGAGTTCTGTGGGCTCAAGGCCACAGAAGTTTCAAAACAGTTGGGGCTACAAAAAGAAGAGCCCCCTCCCCTCTCAGGAAAAAAAAAAAAAAAAAAAGCCTGTGAACATTTGCTAATATCAGTTTGGGATCTTACGTGTATTCTCAGGGCCTGAAGATGACAAGTCTTTCTGTGGTGTCTTGTGTTATCATCTTTTCAGTGGCCGCATGCATGTATTGGACATACAAAGGCAAAACAAGAATGTTACCACAACACCTGTCTCTGCTCCTGAGGTCTCTGGCTAGGTAAGTGCTGTGACAATTAGGACCCAAGAAAGGCAAATTGCTAGGGTTACTTATCCCTCTGCTAGGGCTGCTAAAATTAGTCTTGCTTTCAAAGCCTATCTCCAGCTCCACCTTTTACTTCCCTGAAAGTCGATCTCTAAAGCATTCCCCTCCCCAGGGATCTCGTATTGTGAATGGCTCGTTTTGCACGATATTTTCAATTTTACACACAAGGTTCTTGAAGTCTGGCCTGCATTAACAGCATCCTGGGCATTTCAGAATAAGCTAGAGACAGCAAGGAACTTAATATGCTCCATCTCAGTTACATATCTATATAAAGTAATCCATACTAAAATGTATGTGTTACAAGTTACCACAATTTCACAATCATAAAATACTCTGCTTCACATTTTGCAAAGAAGAAAAATCTACTATCCTACCACCCAGGGACAGCCCCTGTTGACTTGAGCTGGGGTTAGAGTGCATCCCACATGAATCCACGTCCTGAAAGCTTAGGAAACAGTGTGCTGCTGCTGACACAGCAGATACTGGAAGATGGATGCTGCTTAGGGGAAGCTATGGAAGGAGATGCACACTCAGGAGGAGTCCCAGGTTCCCTTGAGATCTCAGCCCATTTCACACAGTGGATTATGGCGTAAGAGCAAGCCTCACTCAGAAAAGCTCTGGCTTCCTGTCTTGTCATGAGATCCCTTTCTTCTACGTGGGGTCCCACCGTGATGCCATCTGCCATGTATGGATGGGGCCACCATCAGAGATCACACTGGTGGAGCTTCATCTTAAGTATACACCCCTAACTATTCTGTAACATCTTACTGTTGATTTTTAGATATAATCACAATAGCTAAATATAACATGTATGCAATATTGAGCCTTGTCTAAATCAGAAGTGTTGTACAATGTAAACTAACCCTAAAAATGGTACCATAGTAATAATAGTGGCACTAGGCATGAGGACATATGGCTGCAAGCTCAGCAGTCAGGGGGCTGATGTAGAAGAATTCTAATATCAAGACAGCCAGAGCTACAAAATGAGACCCCATCTCAAAAACAAAGAAATAGTTCTAAAGAGATGACTCAGTTGGTCAGACATTTTGTATGAAAGTAGGAGAAGCTGAGTTCAGTTCCTAGAGCACCACGTGAAAACACTGAGTGTAACAGCAAGCACCTAGATAGCCCCAGCCTTGGGAAAGCAGAATCAAGTGGGTGCCTGGGGGTCCATGGCCAGCCCACCCTGTTCAGTGAGTACCAGGGCAAGTGAGAGAGCCTATCTCAAAAGGAAAATGGCTTGTTCCTGTGGAAGAATGCCTGAGACTAACCTCTGACCTTCACACACACACACACGTATCAATACACACACGAAGGTGCCCATATATTCAGGAATAATAAATAAAATATATTTAAAGAAGTTCAAAGTTATCCTTTGCTACATAGAGAGTTTAATAATAGCCTAAGACACTGGTGACCCTGGCTTAAAGAGAGGGAGAGAGTGACAGAGACAGACACAAACACACAGAGAGAGAAAGAGAGAGTGGACAAGTAACACAGCTCAGCATTTGCCAAATGACCTGAGTTCAAACCCAGAATCTGCTGTGGAAGGAGAAAACCGACTTCCCAAAGTTGTCATCTGATGGCCTCATGCATATCCCGGCGTGCATATACAAAAATACACTTTATACACAAGCACATACTATAGACATACATGCACACATATTACACACTCACACACACACTCTCTTATACATAAATATAATTTTTAAGAAATTTAATTAAAAATGTTGTAGATAGCCAGGTGTGGTGGTACAAGCCTTTAATCCCAGCACTTGGGAAGCAGAGTTAAGTGTATCCCTGTAAATTTGAAGCTAGCCTGGTGTACATAGCACATTCCAGACCGGCCAGGGTTACATCGTGAGACCTTAAGCCAAGTATGGTGGCACATGCTTGTATTCCAACATTTGGAAAATGAAACAGGTAGAATCAAAGCTAGCCCTGATGCTATACATCAAGTTTGAGGCCAAACTGAGCTACATGAGAATGAGACCCTGTCTCAAAAACAAATTGAAGATATTCTTTTTAGGCATATGCCTTTATAAAAAAAAAAAAAAAAAAAAACCAATTAAAACGTGATGCAGATAGTTTGATTTTCATAATGCTCAGAACTTTATGGCAACTCACCCGTACTCGAGTCATGACAATTTAATCCAGAAGAGTACTTCTCAAAAACCGTCTTTTTGCCTTTGAACCACAGCAACAAACAACCAGCATGGCATGATAACACTCAGCAGTCCTGGCATGCACACCTTGGCAGCTCTCTAACTGGACGTAAGACCCACTCACCAAGAGGGAAGCCATGCCTGGCACTGGAACATAGCCAGCTGCTCAGGACTAGCGAAGTCATGGATCTTGGAGGAGAACCTACCACCACTGGTCTACTTCATCAGCATAGTCCCTGACGACAGTCTAAACCTAATTTATCCTTATAGCCGCAGATACGTGTGGTCCTCACCTGCTGTCAATGAAATTACTCTTTCCAGCAGATGGAGACCGTCGCAGAAAACCACAAACAACCAAAATGCAGAGTTGTGGAGCCCAGTCCCAATGCAAAAGGTAGAAAGGGTCTAAGAACCAGAGGATCATGGAATTTGCTGTAAGATTCTGCCTCCTTGTAATTTCAGAAGCTACATTCACAAAGTCTCAGCAACATGACCACACAAATGTGAGCTGAACAAGGTAACACAACTGCCAAAGCATACTGGAAAAGCCCAGGTGTCTTCTGCCCTACACAGAGAACTACAGACAGCTAAGGATGCTGACGGTGGGAGAGATAGCCTTCTCCAGGGAAGAGCACACCAACTGGCTTTCCAATACCAAGGGGTCAGCTCTGAAACACACATATGAGTAAGTAACATCTCACAGGCTGAGCATGTTACAGATATATATACATACATGTGCATGTAATAACAGTTAATGAAAAAGAGAGACATAAATTTGAAAGAGAATAAGGAGGGAAATATAAGAGGGTTTGACAGGCTAAAACAAAAAAGAGAAATGCTATATTATACAGTATCATATTATATTATAACCTCAAATTCTTAAATAATTAAAAAACAAAATTTTTACTTCAAAAAGCATAATAAAATACAAAAAAAAGAGTTATAATTATTGAGCATATTATGTTAATAACATCATTAAATAGGGGTTGGAGAGATGGCTCAGAGGTTAAGAGTACTGGCTATTCTTCCAGATGGTCCTGAGTTCAATTCCAGGCAACCACATGGTGGCTCACAACCATCTATAATGAGATCTGCTGCCCTCTTCAGGCCTGTACAGGCACACATGCAGGCAGAATATTGTACACATAACAAATAAATAATTTTTTTAAAAATCATTGAATAAAATATGCACAGAATAAAAAAATGTCCTTTATAAAGTTTCCTGAACAAGATTTGTACTAAATATGCAAAAAGAACAAGATTGCATTAATTTACTAATTGTTTTGAATTGCTATTAGAATTGTTTTCGCAACATTAAATATTTCATGGCAAAAATGCAACTGAGTATTGTCATTAGTGCTTAAAATTTTATGGATGAAAATTTGAAAGAATAATGCAGGATTCAACTACTGCATAGAAATCATATTACGTTGGTAATAACTTCAATCATCTTTGTCTGAAAAATTATAAATAGTGTTTTCAGAAGCAAATGTAGTCAAAGTTTGGCAACTTAATCTTTTTTATTGAAAATAGATTTTTTTCAAATAATGTATACCGATTGTAGTTTATCTCCCCCAACTCCTCTGATATTACCCCTAACTGTTTTCCCATCAGAGTCCACACCCTTTCTGTCTCTCATTAGAAAACAAACAAGCAAATAAAGAATAATAATAAAATAAAACAGAAAATAAACAAACCAGAATAGGGCAAAACAAACAGAAGAAAAAGAGCCAAAGAAAAAGCATGAGATATACATGTAGGTGCAATGACTCATGTTTGTACACACAGATTCCTCTAAAAACAAATATCAGAAGCTGTAATATATATATGCAAAGGAACTATTACTTTTTTATGCCATCAAAAGCATAAGCGACAAAGAACCCCCAAAGATGCCAATTGACTTTGCTTTGTGTTGGCTATCTCCTGCTGGGCACTGGGCCTGCCTTAAGAGTGGTTTCTACTCAAATGACAACACATGCTGGAGAGGATGTGGAGAAAGGGGAACCCTCCTCCATTGCTGGTGGGAATGTAAACTTGTACAACCACTTTGGAAATCAATCTGATGCTTTCTCAGAAAATTAGGAACAGTACTTCCTCAAGATCCAGCTATACCACTCCTAGCATATATTCAAAAGATGCTCAAGTACACAACAAGGACATTTGTTCAACCATGTTTGTAGTAGCCTTATTTGTAATAGCCAGAATCAGGAAACAACCCAGAGGCCCCTCAACTGAAGAATGGATACAGAAATTGCGGTACATTTACACAATGGAATACTACTCAGCAATTAGAAACAAGGAAGTCATGAAATTTGCAGGCAAATGGTGGGATCTAGAAAAGATCATCCTGAATAAGGTAACCCAGAAGCAGAAAGACACACACGGTATAAACTTACTTATAAGTGGATACTAGACCTATAAGATAGGATAAACATACTAAAATCTATACACCTAAAGAAGCTAAACAAGAAGAAGGTCCCGGGGTAAGATGCTTAATCCTCACTTAGAAAGACAAATGGGATGGACATTGGAAGTAGCAGAAAACAAGTAACAGGACAGGAGCCTACCATAGAGGGCCTCTGAAAGACTCTGCCTAGTAGTATATCAAAGCAGATGCTGAGACTCATAATCAAACCTTGGGCAGAGTGCAGGGAATCATATGAAAGAAGGGGGAGTTAGTAAGACCTGGAGAGGACAGGAGCTCCACGAGAACTAAATATATCAGGACAAAGGGGTCTTCTATGAGACTATTTCTCCAACCAAGGACCATGTATGGATATAATCTAGAACCCCTGCTCAGATGTAACCCATGGCAGCTCAGTATCCAAGTAGATTTCCCTAGTAAGGGAAACAGGGGCTGTCTCTGACATGAACTCAGTGGCTGGCTCTTTGATCACCTCCTGCTGAGGGAGTTGCAGCCTTACCAGGCCATAGAAAAAGACAATGTATCCAGTCCTGATGAGAACTGATAGACTAGGATCAGATGGAAGGGGAGGAGGACCTCCCCTATTAGTGGACTGGGGGAGGGGAATGGGATGAGATGAAAGAGGGAGGATGGGCTTAATATAAAAAAGTAAAAAATAAAAATAAATAAATAAAAGAGTGGTTTATATCCCCAGTGAGACTCCCCTGAAGAGAACTGGCTTTCATTTGCTGTGTTGTCAGTTGGGCATAGATTCTGGCTTAGGGATGGAAACTCGTGTGTACTTTTCCCAGCACTGCCCCTCCCCCCCCCCCCCCCCGTCTGGCACAGGCTCTGTGTGTTCATATGAGTATCAGTTCTGCTATGCTTTAAAGGCCTTAGTTTCTCATTGTTCTCCATCCCCTCTGACTCTTGCAGTCTTCCCACTTCTCTTCTGTAAGGTTCTGAGAACCCTGAGGTTCTCAGGAGTTTGATGGAGACCTCCCATTTAAGATTGAGTGTCCCAAGGTCTGTCTCTCCCTGCACACTGCCCTGCAAAATATCTCTGCATTTGTTCTCATGGGAGGAAGCTTCTCTCATGATATCTAAGCAAAACCTCATCTGTGAGTATAGCAGAACGTCTTTAGGAGTCATTGTACAGCTCTATTCTATGAGCAGAACGGTAGTATTTGGTTTTCCCCTGGGTCCTGGTCTATCTCCACTTCTTGGCCTTGTGGAGTGGCCCTAAGTCCAGTCAGATAGTGGTTGTTACTCGCACAGCTTTGTGACACTATTGCAGCAGTGACGTCTTAAAGGCAGGTCACCCCTGGAGACAGCCACCACTTTACAGCTGGGTTGCTGTTTACCTTTCTCCTTTGGAACCTCGCAGAGCTCCTTCAAGCACATTGAACACCAGGCCTTGGAGATGAAGGCTTGAGGTAGCACCAACTCATCCTCTCCAGCTTCAGTGAGTTGTACAGGTGCTGATTCAGCAGCAGGGCCTTACACAGAGTTTATGGAGATCAGCTCTTGGCCTGGGTCATTCAAGGGTCGCATGAGGCCCTTTGGCCAAGTTAGCACCTTAATCTTGATTGCAGATGGAATTGCTTGAGTTTGTTTGGGAGGTGTGGTTTGTTTTTTGGTTTTGTTTGTTTTGAGTTGAACTTATTTCAGGGATATACCAAAATTAACGAAACATGTCTAAAGCAGCATAACAATTAATTGCTTTTAATAAGCTGTAAAACAAGTGAGGGTTTTTTTTTTTTGTTTTGTTTTGTTTTTACTACTTGAGTGAACTAAATCGAACTGAAATAAAATTTGCACCCTCAAATAAAACACAAGGGTCTCTCTTCAAAAGCTGAGTTGACATAGCCCAGAAGAGAGAACAGGAAGTAGTGAGCAGAAGTTCAGCACGGCTCTTCTTTTTTTATTATTTAATAATTATTATTTTTATATTAATCACAGGTTATTTACTTTGTATTCCAGCTGTAGCCCTCTCCCTCATTCCCTCCCAATCCCACCCTCCCTCATCTCCCTGCCCCTCTCTAAATCCACTGATAGGGGAGGTCCTCCTCCCCTTCCATCTGACCCTAGCTTATCAGGTCTCTTCAGGACTGGCTGTAATGTCCTCCTCTGTGGCTTAGAAAGGCTGCACCTCCCTCAGGGGCAAGGGGAGGGGGTCAAAGAGCAGGCCACTGACTTCATGTCAGAGACAGTCCCTGTTCCCCTAACTAGGGAAACCTACTTGGATACTGAGCTGCCATGGGCTCCATCTGAGCAGGGGTTCTAGGTTATATCCATACATGGTCCTTGGCTGGAGAATCAGTCTCATAAAAGGCCCCTGTGCCCTGATATATTTAGTCCTTGTGGAGTTCCTGTCCTCTCCAGGTCATACTAACTCCCCTTCTTCCATATGATTCTCTGCACTCTGCCCAAAGTTTAGTTATGAGTCTCAGCATCTTCTTTGATACACTGCTAGGTAGAGTCTTTCAGAGGCCCTCTGCAGTAGGCTCCTGTCCTGTTACTTGTTTTCTCCTACTTCCAGCGTCCATTTGTCCTCCTAAGTGAGGATTGAGCATCTTACCCCAGGTCCTCTTTCTTGTTTATCTTCTTTAGGTGTGCAGATTTCAGTATGTTTATCCTATCTTATAGGTCCTCACTTCTTAGTGAGTAACGCGTAATCCTCCACAGCACACAGGGAATGCTGAACACTCCTAGGGTGACTCTAAGGTCAAACAACGCTAAAGCCACATCGGAATCAATCTGTGACAATCCTGCCATCTGGTGGCCACACAGTTGTAACTCTCTGCTTCCAGTCCACCCATTCCCAGAAACTACGTCCATCAAAATAAAAACATATTTCATTCCTTGAACTTTACTACTTTTAAAATCCCAACTAGGATCTGTGAAACATTCAGGTAATCCCCAGAAACTATGTCCACTGATAAACTGACAACCACTGGCAAATGAAAAACCGAGTTTCCTTGACCTCCATCTCCAACAGAAGCAAGTTTCACTTATGGGTGAAAGCGACCTGACACCCTGAACAAGACAATCATTTCCTGTGGTTTCTCAACATCTACACTCACAGTATAGTAAATGTCATAAGGTTGGCATTCATTGAATGCATAGGTAAGCCAGGTCCAGCTGAAGAGCTTTATCTCCATCAATATTTAGAATTCGCACTGCTACCCCACTTATAAATAAGGACAGCTGTTTGGTAGTTGATGCACAGTTATTAGAGAGTATGAAAAATAATCTGACTCTAGGAACCACGCTTTTTCCAGTACAGTGAAAAAAAGAGAAACTCATTCTTTCTCTCATATTTGTGCATTATGTGCCCTCTTATTTTTCTTTTTTGCGTAGGGAGAGTCGTATTTATATGCTGAGATTATGAATATTCACATAGACTATATGAGTATTGTGATACAAGTGTATTTGACCTCATTTCTGCTTCTGTATTTCATGACGCCCTTTTCAATTATAAACCCAATTCTTGCCTATGCATTAAATTATTAATCATCACAAAGAAACATTAAAATAAGGAGATACAGCTGGGCGTGGTGGTCTGTGCCTTTAATCCCAGCCCTTAGGGAGGCAGAGGCAGGCAGATCACTGTGAGTTTGAGGCCAGCCTGGAAAGACTACAAAGTGAGTCTAGGATAGCCAAGGCTGCACAGAGAAACTTTGTCTTGAAAAAACAAACCAAAAACAAAGAAAAGGAGATATTCTTTTTAAACAGTCTTCATTCATTCAGCCATTTGTTCCATGACTTTGCTCTATTACTACTGTATTACACACTATTGTTTTTATATTACTACTATATTACACACTTCTGGTAAATGATGTCTGATTCTCTAATCATATCTGAAATATCTTTCTCAAACTTAAGAAAATTCCTTCCTGACCTGGCTCACAGATAAACTCATCAGAAACAACAACCAGTGATTCCATCCTGGCTTTTGTCATTTGCTGCTCAATCTGAACTACTTAAGTTGTTGAAGTATTGTACACATGGATTTGATACATAGTAACTGTCCTAACTGAGCAATAAGTCAAAGCCTGTGTTTCCCTTTGTCTGTTGATAATCAAATACTCATACATCATACAGTTCTAGGTTACAGTACCCACTGCTCAGACAAGCCTTCCAATAGCCACAAACAGTAACTTCGCTCTGTGAATCCAGATGTGGAAACGGAGTTGTGGACCTAGGAGACAGCTTTCTGGGATGGCTGCTGTCGGGTTTAAAGGGTCTTTTTCAACTGTTGAGAGCTGAGAGCTCATGAAGAGAATTACTCATGACGCAGTGTGTCCAATGGATTTTCACATGGAACATGGAAACAGGTAAAGTCTGTCTCTATAGAAATAATGAACTCCCTGGCTCCTCTCCAGGTTAGGATAATCTCTGAGTGATTTACCAAGTTGAGAAGAGCTTCAGAAATGTCAGAGAGCACATGTGCAAAGAAAGAGGAGAACTGTTGCTGCAATTATTTACTGTAATTATTAATTAGCTGTGTGCTAGGGGGTGGGAATGCAGAAAGAATTGACGGGCAATCCATGTCCCGAAGGAACTCAAAGTTCCCTTGAGAATTAGACGAAAAAACAAAAACTAATAAGAGAAACTAATAACATCCCTCTGTAATAAGAGAGATGTTATAACTGAGCTAGGGGAAGCAAGACCAGTCAGGGGGTTCTTGTAGGAAAAGAGAAATGATGTCCAAAGTTTCATTTGAAAAGATAATGAAGGACAAGTGTAAACATTCCAGGAGGTAAGGGAAGGACCTGACATTTTACCAAGACAAATACGCACAAAACGACAGTTTGTGATAAACATCTCTACTGTGTTTATGGCTGCCTAAACTATCACAGGTACCACACAGCTCCTGCTATTGGATCCTGTGAACAAGAGGGTGGAAGACAATTCAGAAGTTAAGAGCCATATTGTTCTTGAAGACCCTTGTCAGAAGGCTCATAGCTGCCTGTATATCCAACGTTATGGGATCCAAAGATCTCCTCTGGTCTCAAGAGGAACCTTCACTCATGTCCAACACCCACACAAAGATACCCATGCACATAATTAAAAATTAGGCCTTTTTTCTAAGATGCAGAATATTTGTGTTTTTATTTTTAATTTATGTGTATGTGTCTTCCAAAAACCTTGGATTTGCTGAAGAGTAGGAATCACTTCTTAACTGCTGAGCCATCTCTGCAGACCCAACATACAAGATGTAAATAATAATAATAATAGTTAAGGGCAGTTTCTTTTTTATACTTTCTCAGATGAGGGGATGAGATGAGAGCTATACCCAAGCCTTTCTAGCTCTTTTTGAACTTTCATTGGCTTGTTCAACTCAGCTGATCTGGCCCAAACTCCTCTCTAAGCTGACTGATTCAAACCAGCTTCTCTTGGCTTCTGACTGAATTGCTCTATTTGGCCTCAAACTAAATTTGGCAATGTGTTTTAATCTTCTGGCTCCTTTTCATTCTCTGGCTTGTTCTGTCTTCACCTGTGTCTCTCAGCAACCTGTCTCTGTAAAACTGTCCCATTAAAAAACTGCCTCACACACACTACGCTCATCCCCCTCCGTTCTTTCTCTGTGTCGCTCTTTAGTAGCCGCTCACCCCTGGGCTGTTCTCGTGAGAGCTGTGTGTGTCCTGTATCTGACTCATTCTGTCAAATATTTCTCCGACTCATTACTTTGTTCTGCCCCTCAATAAGACATCAATTTCAAAGGTCGCTGCTTCCTTCTATAAACCCTGATCTACTTTCACTGTGTAGGATTAAAGGTGTGTACTAAATTATTAAATGATTAATAATTTAATGTATAGGCAAGAATTGGATTTATAATTGAAAAGGACATCATGAAACACAGAAGCAGAAATGAGGTCTGTATTCAGCCAGAAGATATTGTAATTCAGGGCATGTCTGCAATCCAACTAGATCACATAGACCTAGAAGATCTTTGGTTGTGATACCTCACCAAAGCAGCCATGTTGCTGGATTAAAATTCCTCTCCAAATAGTAAGTAGCAGCAGCAGCAGCAGCTGTGCATTTTTTTTTTTTCAGAGCAGTTAGCTAGTGGCCAGAGTCTTTCTAGGATTTGATGACTGAAGGTGGGAGTGAAGGAAGCATGGCTCATATCAACCACACAGAGCATTCTTTCTGTGTTCATATTTGGAATTCCATTGGCTATGTACAATTCGTAAATGTTAATAAAACATATTCAGAGAAAGCTTAGCAAGGACAGTGTCAGCTGAGTGGTAAGCAGGACTGGGCCAGGCTTACTGCAGGGAGTTGCGATGGCCTGAAAGGGGCCCTGCCACTGTCTCTCAGGACCCGTGTCAGAAGATCTGTGCCATCCGCCTCTCAGAGCTGGAAGAGGACATCACAAGGAGGATGCAGAGAAAGTCCATTATCAGAAAAAGAAAAAAAAAATCTCAGCACCTCGTGGATACAAGATGGCATGAAAGAACGTTAAAATTGTCCCTTCTTTTCCCGCCGAGACAGGCATCACCAGCCCCTTCAGTTTCCTTTCTTCTCTTCTGCTCTAACATCCTGCCCCCTCCTCCTGCTGCACCGTGTGGCCACATCGTTTGTGAGTCCAGGGGAGACAGGTCTTAGTTCCACCTCAGGTAGCAACAGTAAATCCTAATGTTCTCAGACTATGTAGTTGGGAAGAAAACAAACCCTCCCTCTTCTGAGGTTACCTCTTGAAACAGTCGCTTGCATCCTTTGTCTGATGATACCGTGATGTTATGGTCTTAAATGGAATTCAAAAATGATTAGTTTCTACCAACACAAGCCACAGTTAAACATACTGGTTTATTGCCACAGTGCCACATCTGCTACTTTGACAATAACTGCAACACTAACTGGCGCTTACTGAGTGCTTACTTTGTTTCAGACACTTTCAGCTCTGGCACACTTGTCACCTCTATTAATCCTCACAAAAAAAATCTATGAAATGAATTTTATAAGCATCCAATTTTACTAATTATTGTCCCAAAGTCACAGTCAGCAGTGACACCGGAACTCGAACCAGGAAGTTAGCTTAGAGTCCTTACCGGCTATGCTTTGCCGCTGTCATGTTGCCAGCCAATATAGTTTTAGACACTATAGTGTCTGTCTGTCTGTCTGTCTGTCTCTACACATGCACACATGAGCCCATGAGAGTCAGAGAACAACTTGTAAGAATCATATCCCTCTCTCTCTCTGTCTCTCTCTCTCCATCACTTGGGTTCTGGGGTTTGAACTCACTAGATTTGACAAGAGTCTTTGCCTGCTGAGCCACCTCACTAGCCACCCACCAAAACCTGTAATAACCCAATAGAAGTTTTTTTTTTTTTTTTTTTTTGTGAATACAATGATATAAGCTATGGTAGTTTTCAGACTGTGAATGCCAGAGTGATCACCATGCAGGACTGAAAAGAAGAATAAAATTATTGCCGGCACTAGAAAAGAAGACTTAGGTTTGATTCCCAGAACCCACCTTTTCTAAATTTTTTTTTTAAATAATGATTTTCAAATGCTTCACATTGTAAAATTCACAATGTTTTTGAATCAAGATCGTTTCTTACTGAGCATAAAAATGTGCACTGTGTAGTTTTTAAAGCGGCACCAGAGTAAGCACAAAGAAGTATTTCCTTGGAGCTGTTGTATCAGATCGTCTAGGTTTTAAAACAATTTTATAGTAAATCCTATGACAACAAGGCTTTTGCCATAACAGAGCAATAAGAATTTTCCAGTAATCACAAATTTTATGTTTTTAATGTTCTGCATGACATTGATCATTTTAAGAAAAAGATTGCAATATAAAGATTTTAAGTGCAAAATAAATACATAATAAAAGTAAAATTCTTCATATTTATTCCTTTATCTATTATTATTCAAAATGTGTTTTTGCATCTGCTTCATTTCAAGTAAACTCAAATGTTTTGAAGAAACCAAGATGACAAAAAAAATGCAATACATTCTTCAACTAACTTACAACAGTGTATCTTAATTAAATTTTAAAAATCGTGCTTTTAAACTTATTTACTTTTGCCTCTCTACTGTCATATGCAGCATAACTTATTCTTGTGTGCTAAAACAACAAAGCTTCCAAATATTGCAAGTTTTCTTCTCTAATTTAGCAAAGACCACACCAACCTAACCAGTTTCTTCCAAAGCCACGAGAAGGCTACCAAAGAATTACTTTTTCATGACGAGTCTGGCGGGGCTCATAAATCATATATAAAGAGACGTAATTGCCTTTTTCCACATGTGCGTGGGAGTGTCTCTAGAGTCAGACGATTTTCACAAAACAGGAGCTCAGGAAACAGTAACCGAATACAGTAGGCTTGCTCGTGTGTGTGTGTGTGTGTGTGTGTATGTGTGTGTGTGTGCATCCCCTTTAACGCACACACATGGCTGCTACCCACGTTTTCTCCAGCGATCAGCAGACAACAGCACTCGAAAGCTGTTGTCAAAGTGCTCCGGAACGTGCACTCCGGGTTCAGCTCAACGCAGACAGTTGGGTGGATTCCGTAGGCTTGCGCGGGAATCTGCACAGGTGCCCGGGGCATCACAGCCCTCACTGGGACCCTGGAGTCTCCTAAACCAACCTCGTTTCCTAAAAGGGGCTGCAGGCCAAGCGCTGAATCCTCACGCTGCTGCTTCTTTGCAGGCTACGCTACCCCACCGAAGCTGAAGCGCAGAGCTCGCCCTTCCCCGGAACCAGCAGCTGGAACAGTGCCTGAAAGACCGCTGTCCCGGCCCTTAACGCAGCCCTGGGGCCTGGGGGCCTCTCAGTCCTGCCCGGAGTCCAGCTGCCCTGAGTCCAGCTGGCTGAGCCGCTTCACGATCATGCTGTTGATCTTCTTGAGGTCGTCTATGTCCTTCCCCTCGGCCGTCAGTCTTCGCGACACGTCTTCCATTTTGCTTCCTGTTTGAACTTAAAAACGGGAAACCGACTGTAACCGCGGAGCAGGCCGAGGGAGCCCGTGTGCATGCGCAACTGAGCGCTGGGGGCAAATCCCCGGGCATCCCGGAGGCCCAGAGAGAGCTGCCTGCCTAGTGACCCGGGCTATGACCTCCTGGTACCAGGCTAGGCCACCCCTGGCGATGCCGCAAGGTTCTGGCTGAGGAGGATGTGCCAGGTGTTGGCAGTGTGTCTGATCAGTTCCTCAGGATTGGTTGTCACATGGCTTTCGCTCCTTACCTGGAAAATGACATTCTCTGGACCCCAACATTTACCTGTGCCTCCACACGCATGAACATACACACACACACACACACACACACACACACACACACACGATAGTGAGATTAATATGTCTGGCCTAGGGTGCTTATACAATTAAAATAAACACTGTGTGTGTGTGTGGGTGGGTGGGTGGGTGTGTGTGTGTGTTTCGGGCACAGGATACCATAGTGTAGCTCAGGTTGGCCTTGAACTCAGGTTACCACTGTCTCTGCCAAACTTTGGGATCACAAGCGTGTGCCATCACAGTCAGCATAAAGACACTCTTATTCCCTCACCTCGTTTTTCTCTTTCTTACTTCAGTATGCTCCTGTCCTCAGCATAAAACCCTTATGCATGCAAGACATTCAGACACATAAAATATAACAAGAAAATGCGTCTTTTGAAAAATGGAGACTGTGCCATTCACATCCTGCCTTATGTTGCACGCCATGTCTGGGCCCTGAATTGCTCTTGTCGGCTCCATCGCCATGAGCGTATGAGGCTTCCGATTCATCAACAGCAAACTCGAGACA
This sequence comes from Psammomys obesus, assembly GCF_907164565.1. Taxonomy (NCBI): domain Eukaryota; kingdom Metazoa; phylum Chordata; class Mammalia; order Rodentia; family Muridae; genus Psammomys; species Psammomys obesus. The sequence goes on along the minus strand of NW_026585644.1, from coordinate 4,422,379 downwards.
ATGGCAGAACCTAGCCAGGCTCCGTACTGTCATCCCAGGATTCCAGCTACTCGGAAGAATGAGGCAGGAGGATCACAAGCTCAGCAGCCTAGCTTCGCCACCCAGTGAGTTCGAGGCAGACTGGTGAGCGCGTGTCGAAAAACACAAAGCGAAAAGAGTGCTAGGGATCCACTTCTGTGGTAGAGAAGCTGGCCTAGGTTCATTCCTCGGGGCTACATGCACTCTGTAGCACCTACACTACACAGCTGCTGGACGGTTTTTGGTAGACGGCCATCAGGCACTGAGTGCGTGGTACCCAGGAGCACACGACTCCTATGTGACACTTGCTCCTGTTACTTCCCTAATCTTTCCCCTCATCCTACAGAAGAGAGGCTCTCCTTCAGGTTGCTCCATTGTATATGGACATCTAAAGTGGCTCGCTGGTTTAACTGGGTTGTTACCTGCAGTTCGGCGTGGAAGGCTAACAGGCAGATAGATGATTCATCTGTTTGGGGCTAACGCTTCAGAATAAGAATCTATTGTCTTTTCTGGCGATGCAGGTTCAATGGCAGGCCCTCCCACATCAACAGCTGGCTACCAGTCTACATTCATTGCAAAGATAGTTCACCTGACTGCCTCTGAGTGGAAAGAGGCATGATGGGAGGGGGCAATTAAACAGCATTCCTAGTTCTGTGGCTTTTCCTGGAGAGGTGTGAATAAGATGCTTTTAGCCCCCTTCAAGACACATAGAACATCACAGAAGAGGAGATATCATTTAAAAAAAAAAAAAAAAAAAACTAAGAGCTTTAAAAAAAAAATGCCAGAGATGATGGCGTGCACTTCTAAGCCCAGCACTCAGGAGGCAGAGGCAGATGGAGCTACAGATCTACAGGCAGAGTTCGAGGCCAGCCTGGTCTACAGAGCTAGTCCCAGGACAGCCAAGGCTATCCAGAGAATCCCTGTCTCCACCCACCCATCCCCCATAAAAAGGACAGAAGGAGGAGGTTGTGGGCTGAAGAGATGCTCAGTGGTTAAGAGCAATTGCGGTTCTTGCAGAAGAGCAGCGTTTCATTCCCAACACTCCTGTCATGCCATCCGTAACTTCCATTTCAGGGGATTCAGTTACTCTCTTCCATCCTCCAAGGGCATCTGTACACACACATATATGACCAAATTAAAAAAAAAAGAGGAGCGGCAACAGCAGCAGCTGGAGGAAGAAGAGGGGGAGGGGGCAGAGGAAGGGACAGAGTAGCTATTTCCTACAAACTAAAGCATTCCTTTCTGGATGGAGGAGAGGGCACGTGACATTCAAGGCTCAGGAAACGCAGCAGCCTGAAGGCTCCTCCCCAAGGAAAGATTAGTGAACAACCTCCACGGACAGGAGCTTACTACAAGTTTTAGGGAGTTCCAAGGGCACAGTTTCCTCAGCTAGCCACTCACGCTGGAATGGGCTTCCTGGTGACGCAAGCTGCCTTTGAGATCCTCCTGCTTGGCTCGCTGTTGAACTTGGTCCATCAGGGGCTCGGTTTGGAGAGGTTTAGATGGTGGGACCCTCCCAGAGGAGTCACACCACTACACGAGGGTGCCGGTGCCGAGGGCTGCATCCTCGCACATGGCCGCTTCCCTCTCCCACTTTTGTGGTGAAAGCTGCCGTCTCTCAGAGCCCTGCTCCAGCCACCACACCTGCTGCTTGCTGCCATGCCTCCCCGGCATCATGGACCGTGACCCCTCTGAAACCATAAGCCAAGTAGACTCTCTTTTCTTTAGGTTGTCTTGTGTTGTGTGAAAAGTGGCTAAGACACCTGTAATGCCCCAATAAAGTCATTGCCATGCTGGACTTGAGTGCAGTCATTTTTTTGGTCTATCTGGATAGGGTGAGCAGACATTTTTTTTCATGTCTCCACAGGAAAAATCATAAAAACCCCTTTCCACAAGCCCAGCCTCAGACACCAAAAAGAGTCTTCTTACCATCGATACCTTCACTGCCTCTGCTCCTAAATGAACTTAAATAAGAAACGTTGCAAAGACAACAAAATTACATTTCTTATTGAAAATTGCTAAATGCACCAGAACTTGGAGAGGCTGGGACAGGAGAATCTCAAAGTCAAGACCAGCCTGGCTGGGGCCATGTAGTGCAATCCTGTCTCAAAAAGAAAAAAACTGTCAGATGCCAGAAGCATAAATACAGAGCATAAATGCCACAGCATTGTGGGAGCATGAACTTGTGCCCAAAGACCCTGCCAGGAGCAACAAAGAGTTTTGAAGACACTGGGTCCCCTCCTGACTTCTCCTGGAAATTCTGATGGCTGGAAAGCACTAGCTCACTCCAGAAGCAACAGCTGTGATGCCAGCTATGAAGGCTGCACACACGTGTGGACACCAACATGCTGGAAGTACTTACTTATGAGGAAGATGGCAAAGAAGACCAGAGCCAGGCTGACCATCAGCACCAGGAGCAGCCCCACGAAAAACAGACCCCGGCTTCCATTTCCTGGGGTTGTGCCAGCATTTGCAGTTTTCTCCTCGAAAGCTAATAGGAGACAAAGTGACAGATTCTCCGCACCTCACAGAGATGTGACGGACACGCCCATTTTCCCTAGAGAGCCCTGGAAAGTGACTTCTTCGTGAGGGATGTCTTTGGATGCTCGGTTTGAAACCCTTTGCTTTCTCTTTTGGAATTTAAAGAATGAGTAGGCTTAAGCTATGTCCTTGAACCTGTTTAGAAAGATCTTTGAAAACTGTTAACTGTGGGTTAGAGGGGCATGAATTATTTATTCTTTGGAGAAGGAATGGAAAATTGATGGAGGCTCTACCGCCCATCTTCTAAGTGATCTAAACAGAGCTAGGTATGTGATGCCTTCCCTGAGTGGAGGACCAAAAGCTGTGCCGCGTATCCCAGGAAACTGCTTTTATTATCAGAATAATCACTTAGATCTATAGCCATTTAGACAAGAGAGCCCCTGGGGTATTTTGGTTTCTTAAAGCTATTTCCAAGACAGGAAATAGCTATTTCCTCTACAAGCCAGGCTCTTCTCAATGCTTTGTGCTGGGACTTGCCTCTCATTAGCTACTTTGTAACTCCTAGGCACCTAATAACGCTCAGATAAACTAGAATAAGAGCTGGCGTAGGGAGACTGCTGAGTGCATGTTATATTCCTTCTCTGAATTGGCCCCACACGTTGTACTGCTTGATTACATAATCAAGTACATCCCAAATTCAATCCCATCACCAGCTTCTGCTTCCTAATCCCAGCCACAGCACAGCCGACACCAACACCCACCTTCTATTGAGACTGGCGGCACTAAAAATAGGTGAGGAACTGAACCCACTGAACAATGACAAAAGGAAGAGTTCAGAAAAGACCAGATGGGAACGGTGGTTATAAAACTGGACAATAATTGTAGACTGTGTGTGAGGCAAATGGCAAGTGGCCCATTAACACCTGCATTTGAATCACCATCAGGTTTGCTGGAAATAATGGGGCCAGAAGGTCTGGAAGGCCTGAATTCTATCCCTAAGACAGTAAGATACACTTTGTATTCAGGAGAGTTTGGTTTTGCTCTCATGCCCCTTCTAACTCTTTAACTGGACAATTTGTAATGTGTAAGTGTAGAATAAAGATGACTTTTTGCACAGCAGAATCTTAATGAATTTTTTTTTTTTTTAATGAACTGGTAAGTGTGTTGAGCATCTTTCTCAACCATCTCTGATAAAACAAGACCCCCAGGGAAACAAAGACTATAATGGACCTAACTGTGGTCACCAAGAGACACAACAGGCCAGAGGGACTGAGCAAGCTCTGGGAGGCCAACACTGCAGCCCTGCCCACTGACAAAAACACCACGCCACCCTTCCCCAGGGATTTTAAAGGGAAAAGCAGGACTCCCACTATGCAGCCAGCCTACCAAGAACTGCCCATTAGAGCCCAGGCTGACCTTAAATTCGTGATCCTCCTACCTCACCCTTCAAGGGTTGGAACTACAAGCATGAGCCACTATGCCCAGCTTCTATCAGGGATTTTGATGAGTTCAGATCTTGCCAAGAGAGCCAACAATCCTTTGACAGATTGGGAGCACAAAACAAGAACTTGCTTAATGATAAGTAATATTTTCAGAGCCCAGCGACTGCCGATGCCAGCCCACCCTGCCCTGGGCAGTTTTAGGAAGTCCCAAAGCCATGCTTCTGGGACCATACATACAGAACAGATGCTGTGATTCTGTCGGACAGAGATTGAGTTTGTTTAAGTCATTTATGGAATCCACAACATAGAGTTTTCCTTCTTCATGGGTGCCATGAGATCCAGCACCCTGGGAGGAATGAGACATTGTCCCTGTAAGAAAACAGCAATGTTAAGAAGAGAGGGTGGGCTGAGGAGCGGGTCAGCATCCATGCAGCCGTACACAAACGCTGGGCCTGGGGACAGAGAGGCTGTGCCCAGGAGAAAGCATTTCCTCGCTTAGGTGATGCAGTGGATATTCCTTGCTTCTGCTTGCCAGGGTCAAATGTGTGGTTAGAATACATCAGCTCTTACCCTGCTTATCTGGAATGTTCCTCTCCCCTCCTCAGCTTCTCACTTTTCTCTTACTTTCTACCAATCTGATTTCTTTTTCATAATTGCCACTTAAAAGGTTTCTTTCTTATTGCATGGTTCCTACTTTTTTAATATGCTTCAGGTCTTTTATACAGAAACACTACTGATAAAGACAAAAATTAGCTAGTCAACAAGTGACCATAAAGACAGACAGACGTGCCAACAGATAATTATGAGTTTTTCTTATTACAGGATATTTGACCACACTGTGACGACCCCCCCCCCCCCCGCCAGATTGTGTTGTTTCCTGGAAAAACCTATGTCTACTTGTGGTGTGGATCAGCCCTGGCACACACCTTTAACCCAGGAATTTTCTGCTTGAGTATTGTGAACAGGATTACATAAAGGTCAAGAGGTGGAGCAAGCAACAGGTTGACAGGAAGCAAGCATAGAAAAAAAAATACCATGGAGAGTAAGAGGAAGTCAGGGGCTGGATAGGGAGACGTACAGGAAGTAGAAGGGAAGAACATTCAGTTTTGAGGGTTCTGTGAGAGTGTGAAGAAGGAGGTTTATTTTTCCTTTTGGGAGGTCATCTGAGCAGGAAGGTCAGCTGGGTGCTTTCTCTGCCTCTCTGAGCTAGCAGATTTTCACCCCAGCATCTGCCTCTCAAGTCTTTATTGGCAAAATCGAAGGGTGGAAAGAGGAAGCTAAGGCCATAAAGCAACAAAATTGGATACCATCTGAGGCATGAGCTTTTGAGTTTTCTTAAATAAAAAAAAGGTATATTTTATTGTTTGGTATTAAAAACAGAGGTAAGAGATTTTAAATTTTTAAAAGTGAATTCAAAGGGTTACTCCAGTTGAAATATGTTTTTTAGATCGCTAAGAGTTAAAGTGATTTGGAGCTAAAATAAAATATTTGAGCAGGGTAATTGTAGCCCATATCTTTATTCCCAGCAGAGACAGGAAAATCGATGTTAGTTGTTTTCTAAATTCTAGAGTTACAGTGAACAAGGTGCTGGTGGCACACTCCTTTAATCTCACTACCCAGGGACAAAAATCAGATAGAGCAACTAACTGGTATGTTTGCACACTGAGGAAATCATATACCATATTTACCGGTTATTGTAAAGAAAAACCTCTATGGGGTTATTAGAAAGGCAGCTAGTTTCCAATGGGGACAGGAACAAAGAGCAGTTTTGAGACTGCAGTAGCTCATCTCCACACATGCAAGCCTGACCAATATTGAACCAGATGATACCCTTATTATGGATATCATATTTATTGGTAAATTGGCAACTGGGGAGTCTTTATAAGGCAAAAAGGAGTCCACCAACATTTGCCTGTTGGCTTCTGTTGCAAACGCTTTCCATATACAGAGAACAAATATTCTCTCTTTGAGAAACAAATCTGGACATTTTATGAGGCATGAAGAACCTGACACTCAGTCATTGCCAACCACACTATATCCATAAGGATACCCCTTACACTGATAAGTACACTTGAATCTTGAACATATATATAAAGAGAACAGGGAATACAGGTATATTTATCCACACATACTAAAGGTATATTTAGCTTCAAATTTTCAAAAGAATATTTTAAATTTTAATTGAAAGATATTACTTTTTCTGTTGCCAAAAAATGTTTTGCCCTAGGAAAAAATATAATCTGTCAAAAAAAAAAAAAAAAAACCTCCTCAGAGTTAGGGTTGGAGCAGGGTTTTTATCTTTCCAGGAGAATAACAGCATCCAACTAAAGAATCCAGAATCCAGAGAGCACTGGACAAATAGAACATCTGAAGTAAAAGGATGAATAAGCAAGAGAAAATGTCCCAAGAAAAAAAGTAAGTCGGCCAAGTGAGGTTGGCTACCCTCCATAAGTGGCAGACATAAGTGGCAAATGGTCCTGTGGGGTTCCAATTCAATCAAAAACTAAAGCTGGCTTTGGGATTAGAGTGTGCCTCACTTCTTCTCAAAACCTATGCATGACTGTCAAGGAAAAACCCACAGAGGAAAACAAAAAATAAGGGACTATTCTATTGTTCTATTCTAATATTATATTCTCATAATCTTTCAGTTTTTGTTTGACCCTATGAAACTTTTCTTAAGGGTATAGTGGTGCACACCTTTGATCCCAGCACTTGGGAGGCTGAGGCAGGTGGATCTCTGTGAGTTCAAGGCCAACATGGTTTACAAATTGAGTCCAGGACAGCCAGGGCTATACCACCGAGAAACCCTACCTTGAAAAACAAAACAAACAAACAAACAAAAAATCATTATGTGTATATAAACTTTCTGCCGTGATACTATTAGTTATGCAGAGTACTAATTCTAAAACTAAACTTCATCAAGCTTTCTGTACATGTTTTCAGGTTTGTATCTGAAACAAGTAACTAGGAACAAAGTTTGTGTACCTCGGATGTACTTAATAGATTGTGGTCCCTAAACCTTTCTGAGATCTGCAGAATATGGCCTTTAAAATGTTTAGGTTTCCTACAATAAACCGTGACCATTCCTAACAGTAACCTTTGAGGTCTCCAAGAAAATGATGGAGCCCTGAAATGATGAATCTGCCTAGATTTTGATAACACTAATCACTGGGAAAAATTGCCCCATGCTTCTTCTGTGTCCAGGTTGTGCACAAACAGTATACACATTTGGGTAACTGCTGTGTAATTGCTACAAGATTGTTGTCAGTAAGCTGACAACCACCATCCAAAGATTAGCTTCGGAACTGCTCAGGACATCCAAATTGCTGAGTTCGTAGGAGACTGACCAGAACATTTTACAGATCTTTAAACTAAAAAAAAAAAAAAAAAAAAAAAAAAAAATCTTAATCCTATGACATTTTTATTTAGACAAAAAGGGGGAAATGTTGCAGGTATTTGTCTCATAAACCCTGAGATTGTGTTGTTTACTGGAAAACCCTGTTTCTGGCATGGTGTGGCTCAGCCGGCACATACACCTTTAATCCAAGAGCTTTCTGCTTGAGCATTGTAAACAGCATTAAACAAAGTTAACTCCTAAGTCAAGAGCTGGGGCAAGCAACCAAGGAACAGAAAGTGAGCATAAAGAAAAATATTGAAAGTAAGAGGAAGTCAGGAGGATGGCTAGGAAGACCCACAGGAAGGAGAAGGAAGAGAATTCAGTTCTGAGGGCTTTTTGAGATGGTGTGGGGAAGGAGGTTTGCTTTTCCTTTTGGGAAGTCGGCTGAGGAGGAAGGTCAGCTGGGTTCTTTCTCTGCCTCTTTGAGCTAGAAGGTTGAGTCGTTATTGGAAAAATCAAACATTTGAGATTTTGTTAAAAACACTTTCTAATTTCTTAAATTAACACAAAAATGCAGTCTTGGGCTTTATCAAGATAGCACTTGCCACCAAGGCTGACAACCTGAGCTTGACTTCAGAAATCCATATGGTGGAAGGAAAGAACAGCAACTCATGAACTGTCCTCCGGCCTCCATGTGGCACTCAAGTGCCAACCCACACATACACAGGATAAATAATGTCTTTAAAACAACCAAAATCCAGTGATTCCCCCAATGGCACCTACAATTTATTGCTACTAGTGTAGACCATTTTGGTAGAGTGCCAGAACAAACACTAAGGTCAAAAAGTTGTGTGCTGACTTTTTGTTGTTGTTCCTATTATCCTGATTTTGGGAGGAACGTACTGTGCCCTGCATTACAAAGTACTTTAAATATTGAAGTTATTGAATTTCATATATACTGCCTGGGGCAGTCCCTAGAATGACTTGACATGATACAATTAAGCAGCAGTGAACTACCGCCTTAGAGAGCAAACCCCGCCCCTCAGTAAGCAAGCCACACCCTGAGCGCTTTCGGATGCCTAGGCATGGTATCTAAACCACTCTTCTAGAAGTGCTTTCTGTTTAATCATCTCCTTATACATTGTCATCCCAAACACTTTTTATTTGAACCAGTAAAAAAAAAAAAAAAAAAGAAAGAAAAAGCTGTGTCACATGGTGGAGTCATTGCTGTAAACACAGCTTCTATTTTGAGCATGGTAACGGAGACTCAGTTCATTTCTGAATCTGACTTAATACCCTTGAGCTTCCATTTCACCCTCAGGAATGTCACTACTGTTGCTAAAAAACAGCAACAACAAACTGTTTACAAAGTCGAGGACTAGCTAGAAAAGTCATTGCTGAGAAGCCCTGTCTTCAGAGCAATCGTCCAACTAAGCAGCTCGGCTAGCCTTGCCACAGACTAAGATGCCAAGGACTCTAAGGGATGGAGACATGGCCCTAGGTCTGGCGGCCTGAACGCAGTCTCTTCCCTTTGCTCAATGAGAACTGACTCGTTCAGGTTGTCCTCTGACCTCCACAGAAGTGCTGTGGCAGTAACATGACCCCCCCCCACACACACATACAATTTAAAATAAAATCTGTAATAAAATGTGTTCGAGATATTATTGCTCTACAAGGCAAGTAAACAATGGAATGCTCTGAAGGAAAATCTCTTTACAGTGAGCTCACAGCATCTTTGGAAGTTTTTCAATGTACCTTTTCGGTATTGCAACATGTCAAAAAGAAAGGCAAGCTAGGAGAGAAGTCAGTGTGACTGACAGCCTGCAGGTGCGTAAATGGATACAAGGTCACATGTCAGCTGTTGGTGCCAGTGGTTGTCGTCTTTGGCAGCTGAAAGGAGGGCATCCGGGAACAACCAGCAAGGCTGGTTCGGAGCGTCACCACCCATTCCGTGGGGCGCTAGCTCGGCCCTCCTGCCCCACTCCACTGTGCATATCTGCTGACTCACCGATGGCCACAACAGCACCCTTTTCATGAAACCCTTTCTAACCCTGGGGCCAGGGACACGTAAGCGATTTCATATTCCCCTGCTCTTGACCAAGGTTAACACTGCCTGCTGTATTTAGTAACTGCTTGATTTTCTACCAGCAGATATCTTGACAAATAAGAATTGTCTCTGAGAAAAAAACATCCTTGTACTTTCCCCTGGAAAGGGCTGGTATCAAAGCAAAAAAAAAAAAAAAAAAAAAAAAAAAAAAAAAAAAAAAAAAAACAAAAAAAAAAAAAAAAAAAAAAAAAAAAAAAAAAAAAAAAAAAAAAAACTCACACCACAGTGCATGCTACAAACTCAGAACTGTTTACAGTGAAGGCTGAATTCAAGGGTTAATGGCATGCTTCCTTGAGCGAGTCACGACCATTTGTTAACGGCACTACTGAGTTCACTCTGCCGTGGGAAGTCGTCTTCAAAATCAAGTCTGCATCTTTTCTGTGAGAAGTCCAAAAGCAGAGCACATGCAATGAAAACCCCAAGGACTCAAGTCAGTCTCAGTAAGGAAGGGCATGCGAATTACTTACAAAACTGTAAGCTTGGATTGCTACCTGGAAAGGGAACTACTCAGGAGCAACTACAGCAAAACTTTCCACCAGTTCTGTAGTTTGTTCTTGATCGTCCTGCTGCTCACAGGGGCTCCCATGCGGCCCATGAACCCAGCACATACTTGGTGGTCTGTATTTACTGTTAACTCAGCCAAGCAGTGCAAGATCCCTGCCCTGGTTTCCCCTCTACGGTCTAGGAATTTTAGATACACATTGCTGACACTTTCCTTTAAAACAACAAACCACCAAGCCCTGATTCAGTTGGTGACTGAACGGTCTTCACTCAGTGGAAGCGGCTGTCAGCTGACAGTGCATTCCTACCCCTCTGCTGTGGTGTGCCCCTGTGTGTAAATACCCTGCCTGCAGCGGGTAGGAGCTACCACTGTGACAGCTGGTGTGCAGGGACTCAAGAGCAACCAGAGCTGCAGTAAACAGGGGGAAGAGTTATGAACACACAACCAGCACATGGTAGCAGGTAATGAACAAGTGGCTTTGTCTCATGGAAGCCAAAAAGCAACGGAAAGGGGCTGATGACCTGCCTTCCATCAAGCCCCACACCCAAAGGACCACTGTCTTCTAGTGGTGCCAGGCTGGTGAGGAGGAAAGCCTTCCACATTGTCTTTGGGGGAGATTTTAATAAAGATCTAAACTGTAGCAATAGCAGCAGGTCTGGGGCCTCCGGGGTTTTGTTGTTTTTTGTTTTTATTTTTTTAGCTACAAAAAGTGTGAGTGCAAGGATTCCTTCCAAAATGATTTCTTCCCAGCTCTGGCACTTTCCCCCGCCCTGGGAATAGCAGCCTTGTTTCTCTTCCATATGTGCCAACCAGTTTCTGTCCTCTGGTGTACAGAGAAGGCGCTCAGTGAGGCCCGCTGTGGGCAAGCTGCAGGTGCCAGATTGCAGGCTGCTGCTCAGACCTGCAGTCTTACCATCTTGCCTTTCTTTGCTCCTCATAACAGCCAGTGTGCTTCCTGTACACTGCCTTCGCAGGGAAACCAGTATACTTTGGGGAAACAGGAATCTCATTTTTTTGGTCTTCCCATAACTTGAGAATTAATCAAGAACACTGCAGTTGCTAACTTTTATCAGAATTGTCACACAATTCTTAAAACTAAGCTCAGAAAAGATGACGTTCTCACTAGCTTTTGTCATGCAGGTCAGAAAACAAAATTCTAACTACCCAATTTGCCCAAATCCCCTATCATTTGCATAAGCACCTGCATCATTGCTGATCACCGTTTTTCCTCTTCTTCTGACTTTATAATCCTCAAGTATTAGTACTCCAGAAATGGGAAACAGAACCTGAGAACTCCATTGCCAGAGGGTAAAGCGGCAGAGATGAGACTTGACTCCACCCATGCCACCACACCTGTCTGAAGTGGACTGGCTTTACTTAGAATCCTAGACAGTGACTTAACCAGAACACAGCTCTCTTAAATACGTGAAATGCTGCTTTAAGAGTTTTTTAATCAGAAGAGAATATTGTCACATAAATTGCCTCTTCTGAGGACAGTTTCAAGGATTCCTAGCTTTTTCTTTCTTGTGGTATTCATACTCAGTTCCCAGGAAATCCAATAAATGCCATCACAAAGTTGAGTCACCTATTGTTGACTGCTTCAGAATTAACTCTTGATCGTCGGCAATTTGGCTGAGAATCAGCGGTTGGCTGGCCAACCCCCGACACAGTACTTCACTTCTTCCCAGTCATTCTTAGACATCTGGTTCCCAGAAATTTCTATCAGCAGAAATGAGATGACTCAACATCTTCAGTTCAATCTTTGTAAACTCAAGTGTGGGTTAAGTGCTTGTTTCTTATTCCTCAAACCCCAGTAAAAAGGAAGCACAGGAATAAGCCACAAGATGAAAACAGAAATACCAGAGGTTAAAAAAAAAAAAAAAAAAAAAAGTGAATGTGATGAGAGGGAGACTGAGGTGCTGAGCTTGCAGGATTCTGATGAATCAGGTACCACTGCAGAATTAGACAGGCTCAGAGCTGAGACAAGAGTTAAGGGTGAACTAATAAAGGAAAGGTGTTTCATGTTAGCCACAGGCAAGACAAGAATATGGCTGAAATGTTAAAGAAATGTCTCTGAAGGAAGAAAAAATTGGAAAAATAAGTAAGGCCCAATGCCACTTCAATAGCTCCAACAACAACAACAAAAGGAGTATGAAAAACTTACTTCCAGATTGCCCAGCCCACTAACCATGGTATCTACAATGTCACCAAGAATCAAGACAAAAACCAAACCCGTTTCAAATTTTAGCATATCAGGAATCAGAACAAACCTTCCAAAACTGAATCTGAATAGTCTGATGTTTAATTTTGAGCTTGATTTTCTACACAGAAATTCAGAAATCAAACTAGCTTTCAGATGAGACCTTAAAATAGGTGACGCCTTTTGCATCCATTCTTAAGATACTACAGGAGGAACACCATTCCAAGTCAGCTATCAATGAAGGCAAGAAGTCAGTGTGGACTCATATTTGAAAATAAATCCGAAGGATAACCTCAATGTTTCAAGGAAACAGCTGTACACTTGGATGAGATAAACCAACCTATACTGACTGATACAAAGAACCAACTTTTACAAATTTGGGTTAGGGAAGAACTGGTGACAATTATCTGGGGTATGTGAGTAAAACTCTAAGACAAGTAAATACCACTTAAAGGCAAATGTTCTCACCCAAAACTGATGTGAGAATTCCTCACCTATCCTAACAGTTTACCAAGACATTGCTACTGGTGGGTAACAGAGAAACAGGAAAGGAGGGCAGTAAGACAGAAACACCCGAAGCATCCCGAGAAGGGACCTGAAGGACAGGGGTGGGTTTTAGAAGCCTTCAAGTAAACTGTTTCAGTGATTTAAAAAAAAAAAAAAAAAAAAAAAAAAAAAAAAAAAAAAAAAAAAAAACCATTACAACATATACAGGGGGTAAATGCTCAAGTCTGGAAATCACAAGTCATGATTTTGATTCCCAGAACCCACATTATCAAACTGGCTAGTCTCAGTACTGGAGAGAAATAGAGACAGGATTCCGGTTTCTAGAAAAAGATGGATTCTGAGACTTGTGGGTAGACACATGCAACATATATACACACGTATATATGTGCAGGGAGAGAAACAGTACTCGCAGTATTTCCCATGATGCTAGCCTCCCTTGAATGAAGCCACCATGTTCCCCCCTGTGCTGACGGCTGAACTGAGAGCTGCAAGTCAGACAGATCTCCGCTTAGGAGCACCAGACTTTCCCATTTGTTGGGGACACGGAACAGTAATCTGGAAAAATCCACCTGATGCTGTCTAGCGCCACGCCCCTCTGCATCAAGTAAACCTAGTCCATGTACCTAAACTGCACACATTGAAGCTACTACCTAGGTTAGTGGTTGTGTTTTAGCACTGTCAAAATGCTTACAAGATGGCTCAGGAGGGCAACAAAGCAGCCAGTTTTGAAGTTGGATAACCTAAATGTAATACTACATTTCATCTCAGTGTTTTGAGTACTCAGCTTTGTCTTTTGTCTCCAAATATTCAAAAAGCTGTCTTCCTGCCTGGCTTATTCTGGACTCTCAGTCATAAACAGTGTTTCTTCTTTTAAGAAAGAAGCACAGGAAAAGCCTTTTTTTCCAAAGTGAGGAACACAGATTTCATACAGCATGTCCTGCTCTTGGCTGTTAGAGGCAAAGGTTGGCAGTCTTTCTGGCTAATTAACACCAGTTCCCAAGGTCTGAACACAAAGGCTTGAGCAGCACGGAAAATCAAAATAGTAATCTTCCAACTTAAACTTACTATAGTAGCTTTTCCAGAGGAACTCAGTCCCCAAAACTAGCTACTTGTCAACTGAAATAGCCTGCCATGTATGTATCACTATGTCAGGACTCCTGATAAACAGAATATGACCAAACATTACACTCTTTATTTGTGGTTACCAGTTATTTTTACAGAGAATATTTAATAAACAGAATTCATTAATTTGGAACACTGTACATTAAATAAAATATAATCCACCCCTACATCAAAGTTGACCCCAAGATAAAAAAAACTGTCTCTAAAAGCTTATATACATTAGAAGTAGCAAAAATAATAAGAAAGAAATTAGAAAACAGCCATTAAATGTGGACGTCTAAAAGAATTCTCCAACATCTGCTCTCTTATCTCGGCATTTGCTTCGGGCTTTTGTTCGAGCTTTGAAAGCTGCGGAATTATATAAATGCTGAAATGAAAAAAGAAAAATATACATGGATCAATGAGACAAAATATTCTTATGAACACAGAAACTAGGGGAGAAGACAAGAATTGCAAAGGAACTAGAAAGATAACATACAGAAATCTCACCTCAGTAAAAACCAAAACTATACTTAAACCTTGAAATTTAAAAAGGAAATGGTGCCAATCACTATTTACACACTCTTGGAAAGTGTGCCTGGCACCCCACTAAGTTACTGTGCCATACAACTGAATCATGCCAATGTTCCTATCACCAGACAGAATCAGAGCTCTGGTTCCACTTCTCTTCAATGTGATTAGTTCTCAAAGCAAAAGAACTCTTAAGACCTGAACAGAAACCAGAAGCTGTGAGTTTAGTTCTATTAAAAAAATAAAACCCACCCTTTCAAAACGAGAAATCTTCATGGTCTTTAGTGTTGCAGCATCAAGCATCACAGGGGGTCCAAGCTCAAATACATTTCGAAGGAATTCATTTGTCTAAAATAAACAGAAAGAGGTAAGGCCTACATTAAGTATCTATTTCACTACATACAATGAATTTGAGTACAGAAGCGATAAGGCTATCTGTAAATTAGAAGCTATCTGTTTTCTCAGTATGAAAGCAAAGCATTTTCTAAAGCCTTAAATCCTAGGACACTATGTTGAGCCTTTACAGAGACTAGCCATGTTCCAGCATTTTTACTGTGTTCTATGACTCCTGGACATCCAGTCCAGTTCTGCGATTCCACCCTGCTCAGTTAAAGCAAGGATGTGTCACTCACCTGCAAGTGGTACTGCATCCCCGATCCAAGAACCTCCTTAAAGGTGTCATAAGTGTGTTTTTTGACCCAACTATCAATATACATGCGTTCAGGACCAAACTTAACAGTTTCTGCTGGAAAATCCCGTTCCTACAAAACAGAAGAAACAGAATTATCACGTGCCTTCCAATGGCCCAAACACAATTTCTAATTGAGAAAAATACCGAGATAATAGAAAGTATTTGAAACTGATACTTGTTTATCAAAGATATGCTCAGGCTAACAACTCCTGTCCCAAGAGTAAGACAGTGGCCCCCAGTGGACTGTATAAACGTTAGGACGCAACTGACATAGCAGTAACAAAGCCCCAGGATTCCGCATGTCTTCAAGAGTCAAAAGGACTTAGAATGTTAAGAAAAGGTCAAGTGTTTGCACTGATCTAGGATGCGAGAAGGGACAGAAGAAATGACCAAGGCAAAGAGGGAGCTGAATGAATTGATGTGCAGCTGGGACCTAGGGAAGTAAGCAAAGATAAGCAGGTTAACTGCCACATAAAAGGAAGAGAACCACCACCAACCAGAAGCTCCCAAGAAAGCTCAGCTGGGTTTACTAAGAAAGTGAAGCCAGGTTCAGCAAAACACCTATCATCCCAGGAAGGCTTCACATATGCTAAGGACATGCTCTCCAAACAAGCACTGCCCCAGTCCTCATGAAACAGTAAGTGCTTTTGCTTTCCAGGAATTCTTCCCGTACATTGTTAAGACCCTGCTCTGGTATTTAAATGAGGAAATTATTTTGAGTGAAAGTGAAAATTAAGCAGCAAAATGGCTCAAGTGTCAGGTTGAGCTTGAAGCAGTCTCCTCTTAGAGTGAGAGGCTAGTGGTTCTGGCAGTGTACAAGCCTACCTCCACGGCCCTCAGCACATCTCTGAAGACAGAGCGCTGCTTTCTCTTGTCCACTTTGGCACGATGCTTATTTCCATCTGTAGCTAGAGCCCGGAGCATCTGGGTCAAAGAATCCATGTCTTCATAAAAAAAGTCCTGACCAAGGAAAGAGATTTTATTTCACTTACTTTTCTTCTTTTATAGTATCTTCTAGAATAATCGAAGAATAGCCTAAACCTGAAACATTACCAGTTGTATAAAGCAACACAATTTTGCTGTTTACGGAAATTTGTAGACATAAAGAGGCAGATAATTCCACTTCATAGACAGTGGTTTCTCTTTTACTGCAGGTGTGCAAGTTAATCAGCAGCACTTTTCCTAGTCATGGCCACTGTCTCAGATAAGCAACAAGACACAGCAACAAACATGGCTCAATAATTATTTTTAAGGCAAGAAGCTGCTTTAATCACTTCGGGGACAGGGGGACTGAAGAGAAGTTAGGGTTTCTTTGCTAACCTGGGGGTACATTTATGTCTCTTTACTTGGGTCATTTTTATTGTGTTCAATTTTGCAACTTTAGAAACAGTTACAGATGATTCAACTCAGTGAGTACCAAGATCTAAGCACAGTTCTTATAAAAGCCAGGTGAGCAACCACAAATTCTATTTGTTTGTTATTTACATTCCCACTAGTCTAATTTTAACCTACTAAAATACGCACTTCTGATTCTGGACATTTTCAAATTTTCAGACCAAATGCCATTTCTTTTACTGTCTAAAATGTAAAATGATATACTACTGGTAGAAAATACACTTGAAATCATTGTGATAGTCCTGCTTTTAATCTTTTAATATATCAATTTTATTTTAATGCTTATTTCGGATTACCTTTAACTCTTCTAATATGCTCCAATAATTTAACCTATGCCTCTCTTACAGTAAGACGTCACTATTAAATCAGACCAAAGTTATACTATCTTTATATTTAAATACTAATAAATTTTATTATATCTTAAGGTCATACCACTAACTTCTAAGAAGCAATAGTTAACAACTAATTTTCCACCCAAAATTTTACCAACTTGTTCTCTTATGTTTAAAAGAACATATGAACGATTTTTCAAATCTATGTAAGAAGTCAAAATCTGAGGGATCCACTACATTACCTTAACTGGATCCAAGAACTGCCAGCGATTCTCAACTATGAACAAGTGCATCTCCCAAGGGACACTGGCTTTCTCTACAGATATTCTTGTCACATTAGGAAGAGTGGCATTAATGTCATCTAGTGGGTAAACACCAGCAAGGAATACTGCTAAACACCCTATAGTACACTAGAAGCCTCTAGTCCACACATCAAATGTCATCAGGCTCCTAAACCCATCAGTGCCAAAGCTGAGAAACTCCAATACAATCTGTGCAATGAGAAAACTCAATCTAAGGACAGCTGGTGAATCCCTAAGCAAAACACACCACTAAACCTTAAAAATACAAATGCCACAGAAAAGTTTCCATAAAGTGAATGAGCATCAAAAAAAGAAAATGCAATACATGTCACAAAGGCATCCAACACAGCATCAAAAGCCTCCTTCTTATAGCTTAGGATATGATAAACTGCAATCTCTGGGAAGAACAAAAAACAGGCTCTGGAGATACAAACAAGTCAATCATCACTGCACCACAGGGGCAAAGTCCTTGTCAGAGTTGCCCCATGTTCCATCTGTCCCCTAAATTCTAAAACATAAATACAAAATGCAAGGTTCCAAGTAGAATCCAATACCCTGCCTAATATCCAGGTTAATAACACCACAGGATAATTATGTTATCAAAGGGTTCTGAATAATTAAAGTTACTATAAGAATTCTTTTAAATCTGCCTGTGTAATTTATCAACCTCTTTTAACTAATTTTTTGCAGTATTGACCTTGCTCACACAAAGCAAGTGCTCTACCAAAGCTGTACCCACAGCCTTGACTTACACACTATAACTATCCACATGTAAAAAAAGCTTATTAAAATGAAAATTAGTAAAAGACCAGGTTCTATTTGTAACCCAATTTATTGCTGTTCGTTGGCAAGTATTTACATCATACTGAACATATTCAGATGTGTTAACCTGGCTAGACTACATATTTTCTTAAGTCAGAAAACCATTTGACATTTACAAAATTTAAAATAAAATATACTTTAAAATCACTCCTAGCTGCCACCTTCCTAATGAAGGTGAGGGGGCTACCACCCCTTCACACAGGCTGAGTAATAAGAGCCTAAACATTTGAGATTCAAACCTAACTAGAAACGCAAAGATATAATAAACAGGTAGGCAATCCACAACACCATCAATGCCATTAAATACTCGCTCGACAACTGTTGTGACTAATTAGAGCTTCATCCTGCAAATACAGCCTATCCTTAGGGTTAGTCAAAGTGGCCTCACGCTTACACAAAGAGCTCCATGCAACTGAGGAGAGCCAGAAGGAGAGATGGGTCTTCCCAAGGAAGAGCATACCAATTACCTGTCCAATGTCCAACAGTCAGCTCTGAGAACATACGTCACAGAACCATCACACACAGTAAACAAGAGCATCTATGTAATATGGACAAACATGTCTACACTCAAATAAGTTAGTGAAAAAAAGGAGGCCATGATGCATATATTTCTATTTGGTTTCTTTATGTGGCCCTGTCTGTCCAGAGACCCACTCTGTAGATAGACCAGGCCTTGGACTCAAGCGATCCACTTGCCACTGCCTCCCCCAGCCCTGGGATTAAAGGCATGTGCCACTGCATCTGGCTCAAGGCCATGAGTTTGAAATAGAGCAAGGGGTGAATTCAAGGCCTGGGATGGAAGAAAGGGAAAATAGAAATGTAATTACATTATAATCTCAAAATAAACATTTTTAAAAGCACCTATTAAGTAACCTAAGGTGAAATAATATCTATTCAGTTACTAATTTCCCACATATTTAATATGGCTTCCTTACTGATTTTTTTCATTTGTTATGATAATAAGTAGCTACAGATTCAGTGACAGGCACTAAACGCTGTTCCTCAATTTTATTTAAATTCTTTCCTTTACTTTCATGTGTATGAGTGTTTGCCTCCATGTATGTCTTACACCATAAGTATGCCTGGCATCCACACACACCAGAAGAGGATATGGATCTGACAAGAACGGATGGTAATATATATGTACTGGGAAAAACTCAGATCCTCTGAGCCATCCCTGCAGCCCCAGATTCTCAATTTGAAATGCCAACACATTACATGAATTATTACCTAGATCTTCATAGTGGTAATAAAGATTACGAACTAGGGTTACCAAATACCTTAGTATCCCAAGGTAAAAGGTCTCCTAGAACACAGGACTTTCAGCACAGTACAGCAGTGTCAGGGCCAAGTGGGGCAGCTGGTCAGAGTAGAACACCACTCCCTGACTTCAGTTCTACAACTGTCTCTGCCACCCTTAAAAGGTTACACTCTCAAAACCAGTCAGTTCTTTTATTATTGGATAATAAATTTATGATCCAAATCCTACTTTTGACAGTGACATTGGAAGAATGGTCCTGTGTCTCCTCCTGCCAATTAGATACTCACACTCTCCATTCCTCTGGCCAATTCAAACAGAAGTGCCAAAGATTCGCCAGCAGCAATTCTCATGTTTACATCATCACAAGAAAGGAGGCTTGGAAGTTTATGGAAATGCCTAGAAAATAGTCGGTACTTTATGAGTACAACCAGGTATGTCAAGTAAATGTTTGGTTTTTTGTTTTTTTAGTGAAAAATGAAAAAAGTAAAAGGGGGCTGGAAAATTGGCTCAGTGGGCAAAGAGCACTTGCTGCAGCTCTTGCAGAGGACTCAAATTTGGGTGCCAAGAAACACATCAGGCAAGTCAAGACTGCTTTTACTTCCAATCCCAGGGTAGCCGACAGCCTCCACTGGCCTCTGTGGACACGAGCACTCACGCGGTACACACACACACACACACACACACACACACACACACACACACACACA
>NW_026585644.1:4242782-4402633 GCF_907164565.1 Psammomys obesus | reverse complement strand
ACACACACACACACACACACACACACACACACACACACACACACACAAAATAAAAATACATAAATTTCTTTAAAAAAAAAAAATGAAGCTAAGGTTTTAAAGGATTAACAGCACTGGCTGCTCCTCCAGAAGGACCCATGTTCACCATGTTCAGTTCCATGCACCCTTACTGTAATACTAAACCATCTCTAGTTCTGGGAATCCAAAGCCCTCTTCTGGCCTCCACTCATGTGGAATACAGACATACATGTGGGCACCCATACACTTAAAATAATAAATATATGTAAATATATAAAGAGAATAAAAATACGTACAGCTCCAGCTTTTTCTTCACCTCACTGATTGGGCATATGGTCAGTAACAGTGTCCACGCAAGAAGCGCGCTGATGTGAAGCACTGTATTAGGGGTGCTGCTAGTTAAACTGCTGTCTTTCTCCTTAAGATAGGACTTAGTGAAGACATTTTCCAAGCACTCCAGAGTTGAATACAGCTCCTAATAGAAAGGATATGAAGTAAGACTGGGACGACTATCTAAAGTAAGAGCACTAGCCGGAGTTAGAGATCACTCTGCTTACAGTGATGTCATCTGTGGCGATAAAACAGCAAACGCCAAAGCACGTCGCACACTGCAAAACAAAAACAGAAAGACATTAATGACTGTATCTTATTATACATCTGCTCTTAAAATTCAATGTGAAAAAATCCTCAACTACTTCCCTGCATTCATTCCCACACATAGTATAAGGAGAATGGAAGAGAAAGAAAGTGAAGTCAAGACCAGGGGGTTTTAGAGCAAGCTCTGCCATTAGATCTGCAAGACACCGTTAGGGGAGTGGGTGTTCCTCTTGGGTCTTCCTCCTTTACAGTTCATAAAACTGGAGGGGATAGTGTGCATAGAGCAGCTTCCATGAAGCACAAAGCAGCAAAGCAGAAATCCAGTCGAACTCAAGTAATTCAAGTAACTCTCTTTAGTACTTCATTACTATGGATAGCTCTGTAAGTTTTAAATCTCATACTTACAGTCTGCCTAGCCTGGATATTAGCTGTTCCATCACAAATTATCTTCTTTAGGATTGGTCCCAGAGTCTTTAAAATCTCTTCACTTTCGAATCCAGGGCCCAGCTGAACACAAAGAACAGATGCTAGCGCTGCAGCCGCACGCTGCTCATCACTCTTTCCTGCAAAAGCAGCAGAGATGAAAACAGGGCAGGTCTTATTTTCAGTAGTTATAAAGAGTCAATTTCCAAAAATTTCAACTATAAGGAAGCATCTATATTCATAAAACCCACACTGTACTTCAGGCTCAAAGTGCTCAAATCCTAGGACAGACCTCAATCAAACCTTAGACCAACACTTACTAGCTTAATTACTCTGATGTTCCAAACAGATTCCTCATCTGTAAATAGACTGGTGTCCAACTTAAGAATGTAGTCCTGACTAACAAAGGCATGTGCTTCATGACAATTTCTACCTTCTTATTCCTTAAGGTTCTCACATGAAAAGCATTACAGTAGCCCTAGATTAACCTAAGCATTGCATGGTCCCCCATCTGATTACTTTTAACAAAATACAGGATCAAAGGAAAATACTATGTGAGATAAATGGAGATCATTTTTCAAAGAAGCATATGCACTAGAGGATTTGAGCAAATGCTCAACTTAAAAAGTATTTTTTTGAGACAAAGTTTCACTATGTAGCTCTGCTGGCCAATAGCTTGCTATGTAGTCCAGGCCTGCCTCAATCTCTGAGACCCTCCTGTCCCTCTCTACTGGGATCAGAAGTGTGCACCAAAACATGTAGGCCAAATTTAAACCATTACCTAAGAAACAACATAAGTCTACGGGAATGGAATTTTAAAGCTACCTCATCTAGCTCCCACTATGGGAGTGTCAATGTAATCCATACACTTTAAAAAGAAACACTGCTATCTCCCACACAACTGGCTCTGCTGTACAGTGGCAGAGTTACACAATAGAGCCAGCAGACCATCCTTAGCCCGTCCTTGTTCCATGGGACAGTGGATAAAGAGCTACATTCACAAGCAAGCTTTCAACCTAGGCAAAATGAGAATAAGGACATAACAGTCAACATAAACAATACATGCTTCCTACATCTTTGATGTTAGAGTTACTCTGTAAATAAAGTGATGATAGAACCTAATTTTTATAATACACTTATCTGGCAAAATAAGAAACCTGTAGATGCAAACAGTTTCTGCAGTACACTGCAACGCTGAGTGGTGTTAGACGTAATCTTCAATCTTGTGTGTGTACACGGAACCACGAGTTAAAACCAGAGAGGACAGCTTTGCATGTTCAATTTGTTAACTGACTCACTGTCACTATGGGAGGGAGAGGGCTGGCACCAGGACACACATGTGAAGGTCTGGGGAGCGCTTTCTTTCAGCCATATTTGAGGCAGCCTCTCATTTCTGTTACTGAGCTGTCTTCCATCACAGCAATGCTCGAAGTACAGATCTGAGCCACTTCATCCAGTATCTTACGTGGGAACCAGGAACAAATCTGGTCACTAGACGTGCTCAGTAATCACTTCACCTCCTGAGCCATCTCCCCAAGTGTCCACCTTGTTTTTCTCGACAGTCTCTCACTGCCCTGGAGAGCCTGCCCTGGTTTATGTGGAGTCTAGATGAACGCAGGTCTACTTGTAAAGTGAACACTTAATTGTCTTTGTGCCCTTTTCTCTTTCTGCTTAAAAATGTCATCTTTTACAAGAGGAATTCCAGAGTTTCTACTACAGTTACAGAACTCGAATATGCCAATAGTGTTATTTTAGTGTACAACTTTTATTTTACGTGAAAAATGAGCTGTACTCTTACAATGCTTTCCCATGTTTAGAAAAACAAAGATGTCTTCTTCTGACATCATACTTTAAGTTGCAGTCGGATGCTTTCATTCCTTCCTTGTACAATCTGAGAATGGCAAATACTTCTGAGGTAACAAAGAATGACAATCTATCCTACTTAAGATTTGTTTATTAGCAAAAATTACTGCAGAAAGAGAGCTAATTCCTTATTCGTTCTGCACAGGCCTGTCAAGAACAATGGCATTACCTTTTTTCAGACAGCGTTCAATGCTATCAGTTAAAGTCATTCTTCTCTCGAGAACAAACTCATACAACACTTTTGAAGACAGTGCATTTTTAACACCTTCAAGAGCTGCCTGTCTTGTCTTCGCACTATTTAGAACACAATTGAAAAGAAAGATCTAGTTAGCTACAAACTAATGACTTAAACAAATTATATCCCTGAGCCTGACATTAAGCTCCAAGCATCTTTCAATTATGCACTTTTCACCCACATCATCTCAAAATGAGAGGCTTAAGTACTTTCTCTCAGTCACAACCATAAATGACTGTGGAGCAGTTTGTAGTTTCAATGTGTAAGATGTGCTATGTAGTACATATATTAATAATTCATATTATTTCAGTCCGCCCTACCCCTTTAAGCCCCGCTCATTATTGTGTCCAGCCCATCTCCAATTCCTGAGCTCAGTGATCCTCCCATCCATCAGCCTCCTCTCAAATATCCAAGAGCAGAGACACAAACCACCAGAATTCTAATACTCAGGCCTGTGTCTTCTGGGATTCCTATGTCTATATTTAATTCTAAGGATCCCACGAAGAAAACTTACCTTTGATGTTTCTCATACCCATAACAAATTTAGTGGACAAGCAACTTAAAGCAGTTCGTCATTTTTAGTTAAAAGATCAACTTTTAATGCAACAAATCAATTTCAATTACAAATAGCTAATATATGCTATTATGCTAAAATAATGAGTAACAAACCAATCTAAATTCTAGTGACACGTTACTACCCACATTAATAGGCCATATTACATCATCCAAAGTAAACAAAACAATCTTTAGAAAAACAATCTTTAGAAAAATCTTTACTGCTGTAATAGTAACTGAAGCTTTTACCACCTCACCTCTTATCAAGGGTTAAGTCAATTAATCCCTTCAACTTGTACTCTAAGTCTTCTTGAGTTCCTTCATCATCAAGGACTTCTGGTCCTACAGAACAGAAACCAACACTGTAACATAAGCAGGAAAGAGCAGATTAGGAAAAGAAACACTACAGCTCACATGAAGAAAGAATTGCCCCACCTACATCATCTCCCAATGGCAAATCACAAGTGTCCATTTAAAACTCCTACCGTCCTCAGCAAAGCTGGAAGGATCACTATAGCCACTGCAGTGGCTCATTGTTTCAATGGACGCGTCTTCATCACTGAAAGGCTGAACAGTCCGATGCGGGCCACCTATTGGGTAAAGGCAACAGAAAGATGACTTTCTTTCTCTCTTTTTTGCTACATATGCAAATACTTAACTTGGGGACTCTAAAGCTTACTTAACCACTATCTAGTAATAAAGGCTTTTCGTAAAGAGATAATTATACTGAAAAAGAATATATGTAACTTTCCTAACTAAAGTGAGCTGATTCACCTCTTCCGGCCAGTGATGGGCATTAAGAAGCAACTTCAGAACTGTATCCGTCGTCTAACAATGAGAATGACTGCTTCAGTAAACATTAACTGGTAAGTAAATGGCCTCTGGTCCAGAGGTGTTTTATTTTAAAGACAAGCACCAAGTTGAAAAGGGGCAGTTTTAGAGGTAACAAGAGAAAGCA
Source organism: Psammomys obesus (assembly GCF_907164565.1). Classification (NCBI taxonomy): domain Eukaryota; kingdom Metazoa; phylum Chordata; class Mammalia; order Rodentia; family Muridae; genus Psammomys; species Psammomys obesus. Next base: position 4,397,984 of record NW_026585644.1, on the reverse strand, counting down.
AAAAGTTTTGTATTTGATAGGTTCAAATTAAATTGCTCCCTCTTGCTCCCTCTACCCCCACCCCATTTTAAGTAAGTGTCTCACTGTGTAGCCTGAGCTGGCTTGGAACTCATGAAGGCAAGGCTGGCCTTAAACTCACAGCAATCCCCACCTAAGCCTCCCAAGTGCTGGTATTACCGGCATGAGCAGTAATGCACATTTTAGGCTAAAATTACATTGTAGGGAAGAAGGCACGTGTGTGTATGTGTGTGGCATGTTCTGTATGTGAGCTGTAGATCTCCATCGTGGGTGTCCACCCTTGACTTCCACCTTGTTTGAGACATCATTTCTGATGTCTGACACTACAGCAGGTTAGCTGGACCGCAAGCTTCTGGGAATTCTCTCCCTACTTTCCACAGGACCACTAAGATTACATTACCATCCTGGCTTTACAAAGGTTCAAGGACTTGAACTCTGACCTCTGAGCCACCTGTCAGTTAAAAGAATTAAAAAAAAAAAAAAAAAAGAAAGAAAGGAAGGAAAAAGAAATAAGGCTGTGATTGTGTAAGCCTTTAAGTCTTTAAGACAGAGGAAGAGACAAAGGTCTCTAAGTTTTGAGGCTAGCCTGATCTACATAGGGGTGATCTATAGGATCGAGTCCAGCTGGATTAATATACTGAGCCCCTGCCTCAAAGCTCAAGTAAAATAAAGATTCCAACCATATCCTAGAGTTTAAAAATATCAATGCTATTAACCCCCCCCCCAATTAACTAGCATAATTTCAACTTCACTCAAGAATAAATTCAGAATTTAGGGATCTCATATTAATTTAAAAATTACGATGTAATGAATCACTGAGTCCTGAGTTAAAATGAGTCTCAAATTCTGACCATAAAGTCACCTGGGCAGCCTGACTTGGCCGAATTCAATTTCCTTGTATCAGTAAAAATTAAAGACCAGATCAAATTCCAAGTCCCTATAATAACTGGTACTTCTAAATATTACAGAGTATACTCTGCAGGAGTAGCTAGGATTACCACCTGGGCAGAGTACAGAAAAAGGAACACAAACCACACAACAGAGGACAGTTTCATTCACTCTCCAACTCACCTAACCTTTTCCTATAGCACCTACTACCTAACCTCTTCCTTTGGCACAGACTTCACCTACTAACTCTTAAGCACACTAATTTGCATCTATATGCAATAATACAGAAATCTATTTCAATACTAAGCATATCAAAACACAATCACATTAAACAGGAGTATAGCAAAGAATGTGTCCTATACGCCAAATTTATGAGTGTTCTACTGATATAGAGAGGTCATTAAGTAACACAATGCAAATTATCTTACTATGTATGATACACTGATGTTAAAAGTGTGCCCTATATCCATATATAATCTTTCTTTGCTAATCAATTCCCAACAATGACTGGAGAGAAAGAGAAAGTATCAAAAGCCTGTAAGTATATTTGATTATTGATTTCATCACTATGAGGCACTGTAATCAAATATAGATTAATGGGGATTATATTTGATCGTCTATCTTTAGAACTGCGATTCCTTCAAAAATATTTTAATGCACAATTATTAACACTTCTATATACACATAATTGTAATAAGCTTAGGTGTGAAAATCAAGTTCCTAAAAGAAAATTAAGTCCCTATATTTTTCTTTAAAATGTATTGTTTATTACCTTACTTTTATTTACTGGTTTATTCCAATTTTTGGTGACAGTCAGATTCTGAAAGCCAATTTCACTATATAACCCAGATTAACCTTCAACTCCTGCCAATCTTCCTGCCACCCCAGGCTCTCACATCCTAGGATTAATGGGTTTTAAGATTATTATTTTTTTTTAATCCTCTAAAACTTAAGCCTGTTAAAGTTGGGCTAATTTTCTTTTAAACAAGAGTTGCTTTTTTTTTTTAACCAATGCAGAGAAGTTAGCAAATTTTTAAATTAGCGAGTGACCTTGAAATTTGCTTGCTTGATGCCAAAGTAACTTGAATCAAAGGAGGAATGAAAGCACAGAGAATACAAGAAGCAATGATGCCAAAATTTCTTAATGACAGCACTTAGGACAGAAACACCAGCCTATTTCTGGATCTTTCCTCATGACAAATTATACTAACAGCTGAGTACATTCTGAATAATCTTACCATATTTACATACAAGCCAATGTAATTTAAAATTGTTCATATTTGGCCTGTTCTTAAGATTATTCTTACACAACTTTAAGCTTCTGTCTCTTCACGAACTAGTTTGGTTTCTTCATGATTCAAGGAAAAGGATTTGAAAAGGCAAGGAATGTCTGGCAAGATGGCTCAGCGGAAAAGGAGCTTGCTGCCAAGCCATCCGCCCAGTTCACCAACCCCTGAACCCCCACAGAAAATGTGTCCTCTGACCTCTTCAGTGTAATGGTGTGATGACACTCACATACCAGTAAGTAAATGCACTTTGAAAGGAAGGAAATTCATCTTGTAAGAATGTCTGATCAAAGTCAAGCTTACCTGGTGGCCCTGTGTCAATAATGAGCAGGCACTCTACACATTTGAAACCCTCATTTCTCAAATACTAGCAAAACTTTTTTTCTTAAAAACCCTGTCTTTCATGCTAAATCTGGTGGCTTTCTACTCCAGGAAGCAGAGGCTAAGGAAGGATGCTACCTTTGTTTGAGAGCAGCTCAGGCTACAGTGAATTCCAGGCCAGGCTACAGAGTAAGACTGTCTTCATAAACAAAATGGAGAAGAAGAAAAAAAAAAAAAAACCAAAACCAAAATCCACTTCTCAAATCAGAACAGCGCTTACTATGTAAATACATGCATATGAGGTCAATGTTCTTGGCTTCCTAGAACCCCCATTTACTTCAAAAGGAGAATATACATAAAAATCCATGAGCCTAGCTAACAAACTGAAGTTGGCCATCTCTTCTGTTGCATAGATTCATTTCTATCAAATTTATTCTCCTAAACAATAGGAAAAGTGACTTCTAGTAAATTTTTTGATAATTTCCTTTCTCTGACTCAACTATTTAGTATGTAAAACATACACAATGTGACTAAGGTTAAAAAATTTCAGAAAAGCATTCTCATCCAGTTCCATTTCCAAGAGATAACTTTTATGAAAAAGTCAAAGCTTGCAGGTATACAAACAAACCAAAATATGTCCTCTGACCTCCTCTTCAGTGTCTTGGTGTGATGACGCTCACACACCAGTAAGTAAATGCACTTTTAAAGGAAGGAAATGTTAAAGGAAAGATGCCGAATGTCTCAGCATCTTTGGTTTATAGATGCTGAGAAATAAAATCAAGGTTTCAGTCAGTGCTTGTATTGCACACGCTGGAATGCAGTGCTTAAATGTATCTTTTCTTTTGTGCAGAACTGTAAAGACAATAGCAGTGAAGTCTGACGGCTGGCTAACAAACCCTGAGGCAAAAAGTGTCCCAAGAAAGAATGCTGGCCAGGAAACAAAAAGAAAGGGTATCTGGGGCGAGACCACTGTTAACATCACTGTTTCCACAATGTCAGTGCTTCTCCACTGTTTCCATTTCATTTTTTAAAAAGGTGAACTTCAATAAACTATTAAGACTCCACCAGAAAGATCTCCATTACTTATTCAGGAGGGAAAGCTTAAAGAGAGGTAAACAGGCCTCGATTACATGAACAGTATTTTATAACTTCACAAGGAATTTCACGACCCATTCAGGAGCAAAGAAAAAAAATCCTAAAAAAAATTCTGCATCTGTAATAATATTCCCAGTCAGTCAGCATTTAAAGCATGACCAAGGGCGTTCAGAGCTCTTCAAATCCTCTATAACTTTTACAATGCCAGTTTCCAATATTTAACAAGAAAACTGGTTAACTTTTCCAATGAACATCATTCGAAGGAGCAACACGAGCAGCAGCTATGTCAACCAATAACTAACGGCTATCAGCTTGGTGTGAAAAGTGTGGGGGCATTCCGATGAATATTCAACTCCACAGTCTTAACAATTACTTAACGAGATGTCTACCTAGACTACTGGACTTATGTCTTGTGTGCAATCTCGTGGAAGGGATCTCCAGCTGCAGGCGTTTTCTTCCCCTTAACCACGTTAAGTAAACCGAGAACCACACATTCAGTTCAGCAATTAACCACCTAGAAAAGGCTTCGACTTGGCATGGAAGGTATTTAAAAACAACAACTATCCCTAACTTTCATCCAATTGCAACCTCGGCTACCCGCGCACGGAACCTATAGAATGCAGCACAAAGGAGAATGCAGTCTCCGAGGCTGGAGGCACAAGGGCTGCGGGGGGCTCCCGGTTTCCGCAGGCACCGGGTTAGGGGTGGGTGCCTCGCTTGGGGTGGGGCGGCGGCCTCCGCTTCCGACGCCTCCACCGCGCCTTAGTGGACACGAAGCACGCGCAGGGGGACAGCGGGATGGAAGCCACTCGCGCCTCTGCGTCACCCTGGCCCCGCCACGCACAGCCCAGGCCTCGTGACGCAAGAGCCGGTCCAAACCCGCCGGACGTTTGGCACTCCCGAGAAACTCCATGTTGGGGCGAGAGACACAGGCGTCCGGCAACAGCGGCCAGCCACCGGCGCTCCGCCCCATCTCTAGTTCCGCAAAGGACCGAACAGCAAGCTGCGGCTTCTAGGAAGAGCGCCAAGTCCTGGTCACCCTCATTATGACTGTCCCTCCGGCCCAAGGTCCCAGTTCTCCCCGCCCCCGGGCCGGTGGCCCGGCGCGGGTCTCGAGTGCCAGCCCACATCGCGCGAGCGCGGCACCCGGGGCATGACGGGAGCTGTAGTTTAGACGCACCACGCTCCATGCAGCCGCGGGCGTCCAAAGCGAAACCCGAACTACAAGTCCCGCCGCGCCCCAGGCCGGAGCCTCCCATTCCGCCGGGCAGCCGGCTCCCGGCGCGGGGACGCCCCTCACCTGCCGTGGCCGCCGACGTCGCTGCCCCGGAGCCGCCGCCACCCCCGCCACCGCGGTGGGGAGCGTTCCGCTTCTTGTTCTTCGGCATCGTGGGCCGCCCGGTGCCGCCTACACTTGGAGCTCAGCGAGGATCAGCCGATGGAGCTGCACTGTCTACTCGTGCGTCTGTGCGGCGGGCGGCTGAGAGGCGACTCTCGGGCTAACAAGAGGGGCGAGGAGCGGCGCGGGTGAGAGGCGGCGGCGGCGGCAGCAGAAATCCCCGTGAAGAGCTGTGAGCGGAAACGATACATGTTTCTCTCTAGCGCGGGAGCGAAGGCGGGGTGGGTCGGACCGCGACGCCTTAAGTAGCCAGACGGCTGCCTGTCGTCACCATGCGTGGGCGGGCCTCCGCCTCCCGCTGGCCAATCGCTGCACATCTCCCCACCGGCGTCCACTGGGGCGACACCTGCATTCGGACTCCAATTCCCAGAGCTCCAGCGTGCGCTCCGCGCCTGGGCTTCTAGGCCTTGGGGCCGCGTGGAGCTTTGGGAGGTGTAGTAGACGAGAGGGCGCGGCCTTCTCCTGGCTCCTCCCATTCCGACTGCGTCGTGACCTCGTCCCTGCGAGGCGCCCGCCCTGGAACTCTCCCGGTGTAGTCACCGCGATGAGCCATGCGGCAGCTATGCGGCGTGATGAGCGTCAGCATGGAATATCGTGTGGAATAACCTTTCCCCCGCTAATGTGGGGCCTCTACCCTACGTAAACATACCCCTCCTGTGGGTTGAGGGGCGTGTGCTCCCCACCTTGCAAACGTGTGCTTCCAGCTACTTGCATTGTATTGTTCGCGGATCGCATACTCTAGACCAGAATCCCAATTAACCAGACTGGTGGTTCGGTCTCAGATTTCCTTACAAAAACGTGACCTTGATTGTACCCGCCAGTTAGGTAGATTTGGAATAAGAGTTTCTGAGAACTCAGCAGCTGGTAAAACAACATAAAAAGCTGGTGAGTTATAGGAGGTCAGTTTGGGATAAGAGCTTCTGGTAAATTAGCAGCTGGTAAAACATAACATGAGTTCTAAATGTCAGTAATCGCAACGGGGTTTGTTTTCTTAAGATGCTCCGCAGATCTTTTTTTCCTGTCACATCAGGCCTGTACTCAGGGCCTGCTGGTACGTTCCTATATGCCCTTATGACAGAACAAACTTTTGACTCACCTCGTGCAAGTGACTCACTGTGTTCTCCACCTCTCGGCTCAGCTTCATTCCATCTCTAGTGACTACAGTACTTCGCCTTACAGTCCCTCCTGTACCTTACATTCAACTTACATCCCCCCCCCCTTTTTTTAACCTCATACTCGGAATATCCCGTGATTTGTTATCTTCCCCCATATTCACTTTGTAATTCCTTTTGTGTTCTCCACAGCGGTTGGTTTTATAATGAAACTCAAGGTCATATTTGAGCTCTAACAACACACAGTCCCAGCTGATGGCAGGTCCCTCGTCCATGTCTCATGGCCAGTAAGGCTGATTACTCACTCAGGTGTCGTCCAGATCTTACAGATATGCCGATCCTCTTAACCCAGCCCTGTCCCGCTACTTCCACATAGCTTCTTCTTCCCCGGACTAAACTGGTCTTCATTTCCAGTTACTTACTTGGACTTCATCATTCACCTTGTTTCCTGATATTTTTTAACAGTTTATTCACTTTATATCCCAATTGTAGCTCCTTCCCTCATCTCCTCCAGGTCCCACCCTCCCTTCCTCTTCCTCCCTATCTCCTTTCCCTAGTCCACTGAAAGGGGTAGTTCTCCTCTGCCATGTGACCCCAGCTTATCAAGTCTCATCAGGACTGCCTGGATCCTCTTCCTGTATGGCCTGGCCAGGGAGAATCGTCATGGGCAAGTGATAGAGGAGCCAGCAACAGAATCCCGTGTCAGAGACAGCCCCTGCTCCCCTACTGGGGAACCACATGAAGACTGAGTGTCTACAGGCTATAGCTGAGTGTCTGATCCTTGGTTGGTGCATCAGCCCCTGCCTGACCCTCTGGGCTCAGATTTTTTTTAGCTTTGTTGGTCTCCTTGTGGAACTCCTGTCCCTCCAGGTCCTTTTACCCCCAGCCCCTTCTTCCATAAAGACTCCCTGTGTTCTGCCCAAAGTTTGGCTGTGAGTCTCAGCATCTACTTCAATCCCCTGTTGGATGAATCCTTTCAGGGGACCCTCTATAGTAGGCTCCCATCCTGTTCCCTCTCTTCCACTGCTTCTGGTGTCTATCCTGTTTGCCCTTCTGAATGAGATTTAAGCCTCCTCCTTAGGGTCCTCCTTGTTGTTTAGCGTCGGTAGATTTTAGCATGTTTATCCTATATTATATGGCTACTATCTGCTTATAAGTGAGTATATACCATGCATGTCTTTCTGCTTCTGGGATACCTCACTCAGAATGATCTTTTCTAGTTCCTCCACCATTTGCCTGCAAATTTCATGATTTCCTTGTTTTTAAAGCTGAGTAGTATTCCATTGTGTAAATGTGCCATTACTCCTGATCGTAAAACAAATGTCCTAGCCCCCCATCTTCATCTTAAGAATTACATCCATCTGTCAAGACTGATTCAAACACTATCACCCTCATGAAGCTTCCTCCTTACAAGTCTTTAACTTTGTAATTCTCTACTAGCATTCGCTGCCTCTACAGATCACAGGTGGATTGCTCAAAGATTTGATGTGAAGAGCAACAATGAAGGTTTGCTTTACTCTGTGTGCTCCTGAAGAACAAGCAAACTACACAGAGCATGGCTACTGAACAAGGATGTAGACATAGACACAGGTCCCATTGAGCCCCTGAAACCCAAAAGCCTTGGCTCACATGAAGGAGGTGTCTCAGGGAGGGCATGGTGGGGCATGCAGCTGTGCTGTAGATGCTTTATAACCACAAGCCCTTAGTTATCCAGACAGCTTGATGTGGAGAGCAGCACCTTTTGCTGTTCTGCGAGCCATCACGCAGGTGTAATAGCTTCTGGACTTTGAAAGTAGCGCCTTACCAGAGAATGAGATGATGTTTTCTTTCTGTGTCCTTGTCTTCATGGAAGCTTTCCTTCGACAGGCCTATTCAGAGCCTGCCTTATCATAGACTGCTTGTTTTAAGTTCATCTGTAAATATTTCTACCATGTTGTGACATTGCTCACCTCAAATCAAAATCCCTGTATTCCTCGTGGCTATACATAAAGTACTGTACATATTCTCAAGAATACATCAAAAGTTTGCAAAATAACTTTTCTGAGTGAGGGAAAGAAAGGAAATTATGTATCACAGCATTACACACATGAAATATAAGTGTCAGTATGATGAATTCTGAGATAAACTTTAGATGAAAAGAACCCTGTTGTGACATTGTTTTATGTCTACAGATTAGCTCCAGTCAATCTATGCCCCACCTGCAGTAAGTTTATTTAGTTCAACCTATTACCCGTATCATGTTTAAACAAGCTGTGGCTCTCCAGTCATAGAATTAACAAACACTAGTGCCCAGAAGAGAGGGGAAGCAAGAAAAACGAGCATGTTCTGAGTAGGTTCTGTGGGCCGGCCTTCCTCCGTAGCCACAGTTCTGCGGACTGAACCCAGGGCTTTTGTATGTCAGTCAAGTGCTATACCCATGAGCATCTAATCTATAATACATTTCCAACCTTTCCTTTTTCCTTAGAAATAAATAGCACCATTTATGTTCACAACTAAAACTAGAAATTAAACATTAACATCCTTGTGCCTGAGTTTTCTAGAGATAGCAGAAGTATCATCCTCGTGCTCCACATTGTCCAGCTGAACTTTGATCGGGGGAACCTAAGTGACCTGGCTGACTTCAGTTTCTCAGGATCCTCCAGTCCATGTTGCCACTTCGGACCACCAAGTGCTCAAGGACTGGTACCAAGCCAACAGGGGTAGCTTCTGCTGATTTCCCCTGCTGCTTTTTTTTTTTTTTTTTTTTTTTTTTAGTTGTTTTGACAGAATTTCTTCTCTGAAACTGCATGCTTCCCACTGAACTTTTTCTACAATTTACACACTAGACAAATTTATATTTTCTGGAAAGGTTTCAGTAGAATATGTGAAACAAAAATTACAATTTTTCCAGCCACTTCCAATTTTAATTGCCTTGGTACTTGATGTTGAAATCCCACAGCTAGGCCTTGGGGTCAGAGTTCATCTCCAGCAGAACAGTGCCTATGAGATGCCCAACTGAAACTTGTCCAGCATCAGACACCATGTCTTGGCACCATAAGCTAAACATGGACTTACAGACTTTTGGATTAGGAAAAGGCCCAGCTCTCACAAGAGCTGTAGGCTTGTATTTTCATCTAGGAAAGAACATCCATCCAGAGACTTCTACCTACATTGTATTGGCCAGAATTGTGTCATACTATAACCTCCACTTTCAAGAGTTAAGAAGACAGATATTTGTGCTATGCTCATTTGCAATCAAATCTGAGGGCATAAATAAAAGATATGAGAAAGGCAACTTAAGAATGTCCATCTTTGGCCAATGATGGTATACACCTTTGACTCCAGCACTTGGGAGGCAGAGGCAGGCAGATCTCTATGAATTTGAGGCCAGCCTGATCTACAGAGTGAGTTCCAGAACAGCCAAGGTTACACAGAGAAACCCTGTCTTGAGAAAGGAAGGAAGGAAGGGACAGAGGGAGCGAGAGAGGGAGGGAAGGAGGGAGAAAGGGAGGGAGGGAAAGAAGGACATCCATCATTTGTCCTGTGAGGCAAGGTTCTCCCATATTTTGTGTAAGATCCTTTGCCATCTGAACATTATGCTGCTGCTTATCTCACTGTCATGGTGATATATGCTCTCATATAACATTCCATATGATAGATAATGCCATAATGGTTGCAAAAATAAGTGTTTTATCAGACAGAACTGTGCATATAGTACTCAGCTGTCATGGGGTCTCTGTGTTGGGCACTTTAAGAATTAGCACATCTGTATTCCTCGAAGGCATAAACATGAAAGGTTTTCTTTGAATGATTTTAGTCATAACTCCTTGGGATTCTTTGCATAATATAAGTAGAAATAAATGCCTCCATGGCCCTCCATATAGTGTTTGGCGGGATCTAGTTCTTTTTTGAAAAAGATTTTATTTTTATTTTTTATTCATGTGTATGTGTGTCAGTGTGTGTTACATGTATGTGGGTTGCCTGAGGATGCCAGAGGAGGTTGTCATATTTCCTAGAACTGAAGCTACAGGCATTTATAAGCTGCCAGACACACAGGTGCTGAGCACTGACCTCGGGTCCTCTACAAGAACAGTAAGCGCTCTTCAACACCGAGCTAGCTCTCCTGCCCCAATCTAGTCCTCACACAGGTTTATCATATAATTTCCTACCTCTTTCACCCACTCTAATTCAACTCAAAACCGCAAAATGGATTCTCCACTTAAGTCTTTTGTAACAGCTCTTGTCTGCCTGCTATGTTCATCTTGAGCTTCCCACAGTTGCCATTCAGATCTCAGCTGAAATGACACCTCCCAGAAGTCTTCCCACTCTCCCTCCGAAAGTAGCAGCCTTCCTCCCCCTACCCACCCCTCAGCCTGACTTAATCCTGCGAAGCACCTCTCAGTACCTCTCAGTTCAGTTTTCTCCCTCCACTTACTAGAGTGTTAGAATTATAAAAAAGATAAAATTGTACTGTTGCCGTTTAACACAGGGTCTTGCTTTGCAGCCCAGAGAGGCCCAAAATTCACCAAGTAACCCAGACTTGCCAAACTTGTAACTCTGCTTCCCAAGTGCTGGCTTAGTTCAGCTTAGGAGAGTCTGTTTTACCAGTGCTGAGGCAATCTATGGAACTTAGTACATTTTCACTTAATCTGACTGAATAGATAAACAATTGATGTCACTTCTCTGTCTAGAATATCACCCACAGTCTCTCCGTAGACTTTGCCCCATCCTAGCATGCCTGATTAAAAGTCTCTCTTCAGTGTTCTCATACATCTGTAAAATATTATTAATCACATACGTTATAATTTTGTATTGTTTGTCTATTCTGCCATCAAAGCTAAGGTCTATACGTGTAAATCCAAGTCAATAAATTCTGTAGCACACAGCGGGTTTTACAGATATATGAAGCACCTTTGTATGGATTAGAAAAAAAAAAAGGTGGCAGACCTGAAGATTGGTAACTGACAGGAATTTATCCTCTGCTGAACCCTTCATCAAGGAAAGGGAGATGGCCATGGTGTACACGCTTATGATGAAGAAGTGAGCATCGTATGTATCTGAATGGTTTCCTCAAAGGCAAAGAGACAGGCGTGCGTGGAACTTACACCTCGGGGGTCCACACTGTTGGGCTAAAGAGATGGTTCAGACAGAAAAGAGGGCTTGCCTTCCATGGCTGTGAATCTGATTCTCAGAGCCCATGTTTCAGTGAAGAAAAGAAAGAGTCAAATGCAGAGGTGCTGCTGCAGTCTCAGGGTGTGAGGTGGAGAAGGCAGATCCTCGGGTCACGGGCCAACCAATCATAACCAGTTTGAGCCCAATTAAAGGCTGTTTTCTTAAATGAAACAGATGTGTGGGTCCTGAGGCATGACACCCAAAGCTGTCCACCGGCTCTCACGTGTGTGCACACGTATGCATATACACACACAAGTTTTTCACACATCTCAGGCAATTCTTTTAACACCACATCCCAGAATGATTAGTCTTGCCATCTTGTAGATGAAGAAATGGACTCAAAGGAGGTTTCCAGCTTCACTAAGGTCATAGATACCTCACGCCCCAGCCCCTCCGCTTCCAAGGCTGTGTCCAGCCAAGCTTTGCCACACGGGAACCTGACTGCCTGTTTCAAAGAGGCATGCCTTATGCCTACAGTCCTCCCGGAAAGGTTCATTTCAGCAACATCTTCCTTTATTTAGTGTTCTCTGACCTCCAGTGTCATTCCACAGTCCCTATTGGTGACTGTCTAATGATTTCATGGCAGATTTAGATCACTCAGATTATCTCTCTGTAGCAGAACTTTATATTCAATAATTTATATTGAATAATAAAGAATATTATTCAATCAAATAATTTCTAAGTGGATTGCTACCTGTAATCTAGGTTGCATGGTTTTCTTAATGTGTTCGCGATGTTTGTCTCATTGCCAAAAATGATGATAATGCCGTATGCTAAATATGAGGTCTGTTTCCTTAAGAAGGAACACAACGACAAGTTTGATTAAATCTCTCTCATCCTGAAGAGAGTGTAGGAGGCTATGGCTTTAGTTTTGAAGTTGCATACTTTCTCTGATAAATTTTCAAAAAAAAAAAAAATACAATGTTCAAGTCAAGAATGTTTATCTCACACAGTTGTAGTATTGTCACTAATACTAGGAGGCTGTGTTTGAAGAGTACTGTGCGCCATACAGCAAATCAATATTCATGACATCGTATTGGAAGACTTTCTGTGCTAACAGCACACATGTGAATTATCCTTTCTTTAACAATTACAAAATGTCATTGGACTAACTAACTCGGCTAACCTTTGATGCTTCATACCAAACGTAATGAAAACTGGCTTGGTCTTTCCTGACCTCTCCATCCCACTTCCTTCAGCTGTTTCTCTTCCCCAGCATGATCTTTGTGGCACCGCTAGTCACTGGCCAAGCCCTGGGAAAACTGAAGTTGAAAGAATTGAGGGTTGGTTTCAAGTTCCTCACCAGGAAACGCTCTGTCCACACAGTTAAGGTCTAGCACGGTAGCTGGGAGGTGGTGGTGCACGCCTTTAATCCCAGCGCTCGGGAGATTGAAGGCAGGCAGATCTCTTAAGTTCAGGCTAGCCTGATCTACAGAGTGAGTTCCAGGAGCACAGCCAAGGCTACAAAGAGAAACTCCAAAACAAAACAAGAGTTGTAGTATGATGCTAGAACTTAAGATCAAGGAGATGAAGGGGCCTGGGTACTGGGCCTCATGCAGCCCCCACAAGAGGCACCCATGGCCGGCCTTCTCTCTCGGCCCGCTTGGAAGTCACACTCTTGTTTCTCTCCCCACCAGCTTCCACCAACGAGTCTCCCAGGATATAACAAAAGAGGACCTTCCTTTACCCCAGAGATCCGCCGCTCTGTTCTGAGCAGGCGTCCCTACCCCTGAGTGCTGTTATTTCCGTGTCTGAAAAATGAGTCAATAATCCCTGCCCTGTTGTCATTATATGGTAATAAAAAATGAGATCTTGAAGTGTCTGTAACTTGCCAAGTACTCGCTGCGGATGGGATAGTCTGTGCTTTAAACTAAAGAAAGGAACAATTAGCCTAATGAGAGAAAATTAGGAAGATCTTTTGGCTAAGAGTTGATAGAAGTGTTTTCCAAGCCCCCTGATCAGATTTACTTACAAGGACAGACTAAACTAAACAGGCAAGGACGCCAGCCTGAGTTACTCCTACAACCTCATTGGTGGCTCAGATTTGGGATCTAGCTGGATCTAGACTAGTTAACTAGTTGTCTAGTTAATAAATGATAAATAAGGCAACTCTTGGTTTGTTGTTTTGCTTTTTCAGGTTTTCAAGACAGTAGCTCTGGCTGTCCCGGAACTCTGTAAACCAGGCTGGCCTTGAACTCATGTCAATCCAGTAAATCAGGTGTTCTTAGAATTAGAATCCTCATTTGAGAAGAGGAGCTGTCTTCTGCCTGCTAGAGACACGGGAGAACACAAAAGCAAGTCTGCAGGATGAGAGGAGAGAGACAGGATTGTAGGAAGAGAGACCCAGAGCCAGCAGACTCCACATGACTTTGCTATAAGGGTTGGAGGGCACCTTCAAGCTAAAGCTCTTTCTTCATGATGCCAGTCTTTCTTGTAAGCCAGAACAGAAGCCTGTGTCCTTTAAGCATTCTTGTTTTCTTGCTCTAGTCTCCCAGGAAACTGTCTGGTCATCCTCAGGTGGGACTTACAAAGCCTGTCTTTTACTCTCAGCTGAAAGGCAGTAGGAACAGATTGGTAGCAACTTGGAGGCAGTTTGGCAATGAAAATGAGCAAGCTGCCAAATCTGAACTTTAGCAATATTTATTGTGAAGAAATCCAGTCAAAAGAATTCTAAAGATACTTACATCAAACAGAACTATCGTATTTGTCACACTGAAGCATTTAGTTCTAATTTCGTTTTTGGTGCAGTGATAAAACATTGACCAAAAGCAATGTCAGGGAGCAAAGTTTGTTTGAGCTTACAGGTTTACAGCCCATCTGGGGAAGAACTCAGAGCAGGAAGTTGAAGCAGAAACCGTGAAAGATCACCGTTCACTGGCTCACTCAAAGGCTCATGTTTAGATGGCCTTCAGCTTTCTTATACAACCCAGGACCACGTGTCCAGGGAACAGCGCAGCCTGCAGAGGGCTGGGGAGATGCTGATGATTGTCCAGTCCAGATCTACATCATCTTCTGCGTTCATTCCCCGGATTCTAATGTTGTTCAGATTGCCAACTTCCCCTGAGGAGCCAAGTGATTTCCAGGAGTTGGGGTATGACTGATACTGGGGCTAACCCCTCTTACTACTCCCTCGTTGGCCGACCTTGGATCCACCACAACACAATTCTAGCCAATGGTGTATTAGAGTTAAGAAAGCATAGGGAAAGTGATTGTCCTTCTCAAGAAAGAGATAGTTGTGTCTTTCTCTGGATGTTGTCACTTGCAACCACAGGACAAGAGAATCTCACACATAATGGCTAAAGGCAACAGCACAGAACCTGGATGAGGTCCTGCAGTCATGTAACTGGCACTGCCCACCACCTCCAGACACATGAGCAGTAAATACTTCAAATATTTAACCAAATATTTCAATGTTATTTAATCTCTTTGCCTTGGGCCTTTAAGCATCCCAACCAATTCTGGTACATTTAACCATCTCTGCTAAATGATGATAACATTTGACAATGTCTAGCATTCTCAATGTCTACAGCAGTGAGTGGAGTAAAAATAACCACTCAGCTCTCCCTTTACCTCCCTTCAAAGACCCATATGTTTCAAGAAAGTATCTTTGATTCTTCAGTCCTGTCATCCGCTGTTTTGCACAGAGAATGTACCAACATAGGGCTACTGCCCACTCCATGCCGCCTCCACAGACTTCTGTCCAAGGACACCCTGTTAAAACTCTCTATTTGGAGAATTTCCTTTGCTCCACACCCACTGTATCATGGATGACTGTTTTTGAGGGATTTTTTTCCCCTACCCTTCTCTTTTTTTCTCCATCCTTAACATTCCTAACCAACAGGTTCCTTTATTTTTCATGGCCCTGACAGGACTGTTCTTTATTGTTTGTTGCTAATTTGCAGCATGTATTTTTTTTTCTTTTCCATTGGAAGAAATCTATTTTTCTGTCAGTGTTATCCCAGATGGACAGCTTTGATTATGATTCATGAATGGTTATGTTTCCTTCTAAACCAGACTTGTCACAGTGGGCAAGCAATGGTACTTCTCTATATTCCAAACACTGAGAAAATGCAGCGACCCTAACTATTTCCTAAGGGTATGTCTGCTATTTCTTTATTCCCTTTCTTTTCATAGCTTATACTTTCTTGTGGGGATGCAGGAAGCCTCTTCTAGTATCAGATGCTTCCACTTATGCATCTAGCCAAACAAATATGCCTTTGTCTCCCGGTTCTGCTCCTTGCAATGCAATTAAGCCTTAGGCTGATCAAGTAACTCTAAACAGTGAGTCAGCAACTTTTATGCTTTTCTGGTTTCCTTACATGCTCACAGCAGTATCTTCTTACCCTTGTTCTCCCACATCCTAGATCTTTACCTTAATTCACCCTCTTCCACCCACAGAAGTATAAGCAGCCTTGAAATACCATCTTCACACCACATAAATTTAAAATACCTGCCTACATGTTTGCTTTTATAAAGTAATGTGTGTATGCATATATCTATATATACACATACACAGATATATACAGACATATACATACACACATATACACATACACATACACACATGCACATATATATATATATATATATACACACTTTACCAGGTTCATTGTTTTCTTTTTTGTGGTTTTATTTATTTTTTCTTACATTTGGCCTCATTTTAAGATGTAATCAGTACTTGCACTTTGACACATTAGTGAGATACAAATAATTAACTAATGTATCAGTTTGAAACTCGTCAGATATGACATAAAACAACTTTTAGTTTTGATAAATAATCCCAAACTGCAAAGCCCGTGTTCCAATATTTACTTATATTTCACTAATTCCCTAAATTCAACCACTGGAAAACCTAACCACCCTACACCTCCTCCATTAATAGTATTGATGGGTTCACTATTCACTTCAACACCAAACTGTCCCACATCTGAACTATGTCTAGATTCCATTCTCTTTTTTCATTCCTACTGAAATTACAAAGTACAGTTTAGCCTAGCTTACTGTAGAGGACGTTTAATCCAGCAATATGGCTCTAATCACATCTAAAGACCATCTAGGTCTGTGTGATCTAACTGGAATGCAGACATGCCTTTAACCCTCTGGCTTGAATACAGTCATGACTTTAGCACTCACCTGTAATCCTCAATAATGCAAGTAAGGTCAGTTTATGGAAGGAAGCAGCCATATTTTGAAAGAGATGTCTAATTGAGAGAAAGACAATGTGATGAATTTGAGAAATATTTGACAGAGTAGAAAATGCCCTACTCTCAAGAGCACAGAGAGGAAAGTGAGGGGACTTAAGAGAGAGCAGCACAGAGGAAGAGGAGGCAGTTTTACTGGGACAGTTTTACAGACACAGGTTGAAGAAAGAACAGGAAGGAGCCAGAAGATTTGAACAGATTGCTAGAGTTAGTGTGAGGCCAAGCAGAGCAATTCATTCAGAAGCTGAGAGAAGCCAGATTGAATCAATCAGCTTGGAGAGGAGTTTGAGCCAGAGCAGCTGAGTTGAATCAGCCAACCAGAGTTCAGAAAGAGCTAGAAAGGATGATCTTATTCAGTAGTAAGATTCAAAGACTGAAAACATTCTAGGCCTACATTAGATTGCATGGAGAATAGACGTTTTCAGGATGAGGCCAAGGTTAGCAGACACAGGCAGTGAGTCTCCAAGATGGTGAAGAGTTTAAGTTAGCCTGAGTATAACAGTATTTCAAGATCTTTTGAAATAAAGATCTTGACTAGGAACTGAATTCAGGCATCAGGAAATATCACAGAATGTACACCTGGCAGAGAACAAAGTTAACTCTCCTAGCAACAGCCTCCAGGAAATATAACAGAATAAATACTTCATAGAAAATAGAGACAAACTCCCTGGCAATAATCAATGAGGATTGTTTGGGAATCAGGTGGGAAAATTCTCCCCAATGTTTCAGATATAGTTTAGAAAAATAGCCATTGTGATTATATGCTTTACACATTGTGATTATATGTCTTAGCCATTGTGATTGTGTGCCTCAGAGAAGGTCACCCCGCCCTGCTAAACTTCACCCAGTTCTGTAACACGAAGGCTTGTGCCCCCCGTTTGCTGCCTTGGAAACCCTCTGATCACAGACTTTCCCTTTAAAAACCCTGTTCACTCAGGGCTCAGGGTCCCACTTCTCTACTGCTGCACTGCTGTGTCAGTGAGACTTGGGTCCCGAGTTTGATCGCTTTCGTAATAAAGCTCTCTTGCAATTGCATCGAGTCGTCTCCTGGTGGTCTCTGAGGGTCCTGTGAACCTAGCATTACAATGCCAGTTGCATCAGGTAAATAAAAGTTACTTTTACAGATTACATTCTTAATTCCTGCCAAGTCATGAGAATGACTTTCTTGAGGCCAATGCCATTACCAAGTTCATGACTTTCCGTTTCCTACCTCTGTTTCTCCAAAATGCATTGTCCTCTGGTGTGGCCCTAGTGCTCTGGAGAGATTTCTGTCCTGAGGAAAGAGCCTAGCCTTTAGTAAAGGTGCATTTTTCAAGAGTGAGACACTTAGGAATGAAACTCTGGTTCTAATACTTACCAGTGGTTAAATTATCAAGTCATCGTGCCTCAGATTCCTCTCCTATAAAATGGTTCTAAACAAGAGTACTTCTGGAAGATGATAGGAGGATTAAGTCAGCTAATACATGTTAACACCTTTGATGATTAATCTTGACTGCTAATTCAAAGGGATCTAGATGGCCTAGGTGATAAGCCTCTTTGCATTGTTATCTAAATTAGGTTAACTGGGGTAAACCCCCTTAACTGTGGGCTGTGGGCCACAGTTAACTGGTCCATGGTTTGGGGTCCTGGGCCAATTAAAAAGGAAGAAGTAAGATGAAGAGGACTTCTTGACAATGTGGCCAGCTATCTCAAGTTCCTGTGACCTCCCTGCTATGACTAAGAAACTATGAGCCAAAATAAGCATTTGTTTCCGTAAGTGGCTTTGGTCAGATATGAGAAAAGTAACCAATATGGAAAACTTGTGCTGATAAGTGGAGTCTTACTGTAATAAACCTCGTCATGCGGGGCTCAGATCTTCGGTTTCATGAAGAGTATGGAAGAGCTGGAACTTTCAGGTTGAAAAGCCCCTGATTTCCATAAGCATAACTAAGTGGGCCATTCAGATGGGACTGGGAGACAGAATGTACTGACAAATGCCAGTGGCGAGGGCTCAGTTCAAGGGGGAAGAACTGTACCACCAAAGAACCTAGCTATCGTCTGCCCACATCCTGGGAACTCAAATGAGATTAAATTTAAAATGAACCAATTAGAACCAGTTTAGTGGAGAAATTTTGAAGCGGCATCCAGATCTACAATGAAAGAGGCCAACAGGTGAGGCCTAAAGATATTTGAAAAATGTATAGTTTATCCAGGAAAACAGCTATAGCACTGTTAGTTTCAGCCAAAGCCAACATTGAAAAGAGGTTGTTAAAGAAAACCCTGATCAGCAGGAGGACCATAGGAAAGATGCCCTGAAGGCATACCAATCATCAAAGGCTCCAACTTCTGAAAATGTAAATTCATCTCAAGGAAGAGCCTAAGCTGAGGAGCCAGGGAAGGGATTCACTGACCATATGCAGTAACTGCCTAGGACAGTTTTCCCAGGGTCAGCACACAAAGACCAACATCAGAACGTGGCAATATATCCACACGACACAGAATTCACAAGCATGAAACGTGCAAGATCACGGGGTCTTGAAGTCTTACAAACTGGCAAATGCAGACCGTAGATGTGTGAGGTGCTAGAGCCAGGCAGATCTGCTGGGGAAAGCTGCATGCGGGGGTGGTGGGCTCAGGAGGGCACCCACATGCGGGTGGCAGGATTAGAGTGGTAGGGGCCATCCAAGCCCGATGGACACAGATGATCTCGTCTTGAGGCCGAGATGCCAGAGGTAGGGTTTTGGAACGGCCAGGTTTTGGCCTTTCTTAGGTCTGCTCCTTCTTTTCTGTGACACTATACATGGAAAGTTTTTAACCCATTTGATTGTTGTTGTTGTTTGTTTGTTTGTTTTTAATTTCATAGGGGCTCACAGTTGCCTTAGCCTCAGAGACACTTTGGACTTTTAAACCGTGTTGGAATCGTAAAAGCCCACAAATACTTTTGATGTCAGAATGTATTTTGCATCATGAGATGGCCATAGGCCTATGAGGGCTGGAAAATGTCATCTTCAAAATGACGTATTTAGGTGTCAGGCTGACAAGGGGTGGAGTGGTGACAGTGAATATTGTCAACCTCGTAGGATCTAGACTCACAAAGCAGAGCCTCTGGCATGCCCGTAAGGCAATGTGTAATTGTAATAACTGAATTGGAAAGACCTCCAGTAATTCTGAGCTCTGGGCTTCACTCCATGAACTCGGGTCCTGGACTGAATGAAAAGGAGAAATTGAGCTGAGCATGAGGGTTTATGGAGCTTCGCTTCCTGTCTGTAGACACAGTATTAACCAGTTGCCTCAAGCTCTTGCAGCCATGACGTCTTCTACCATATGAGCTACATCCTGGCCTGGTGAGCCAAAATAAACCCTTCCTTTTTTTTTTTTCTTTTTTTTTCTTTTTTTTTAAGTGGCTTTGGTTGAATATTTTATGACAGTCACAAGAAAGATGATGAATCCAATATCTAACAAATACATGCAGGGCATAAGATGGATACTTTAAAAAAATTACTTTTTCCCTCATTTCTTTTATTATTTTTTTTTAAGATTCATTTATTTAATGCATTTTATTACACAGGTTCTTTGCATGTGTGTCTGCACTCCAGAAGAGGGCATGGAACCCTGTTATAGGTGTTTGTGAGCCACCCTGTGGGTATTGGGAGTTGAAGTCAGGACCACTGAAAGAACAGGCAGTGCTCTTAACTACTGAGCCATCGCTCCCACCCTTTTCCTCCTTTCTGTGTGTGGTATGCATGTGTACGCATAAATGTTTTCATGCACATGGTTATACAGGCAGCACATGTATGTGAAGGTGAGGCCGACGCTGGGAGCTGCCCACAATTGCTCTTTACCTCAGTCGCCGAGGCAGGGTCTCACAGGGAACTGAACAAGAAACCTGCTAGCCAGCTCACTCCAGGGATCCCTTCTCTCTGCCTTTTCAGCACTGGAGTTACAGACAGGCTGCCATACCCACCTATGTGGGTTGTGGGGACCTGAACCACAGTTCTCATGCTTACAAGAGCTCTAACCATCAGGCCATCTCCCCAGTTCCAAGTATGTGACGTGTTTTCTTATCATTGAAGACTGTGTGACTTTTACTAACTTATTTTTATTTACGAGGTTTTGGATTCTTTGTACTGAATCTTATTTTGTGAGATTTCAGCATTGGGCTAAAAAGTAATAGACACTCCATTTACATTTTTTTCATGGAGAGACGTGGGTTTCTACTTGGCTGCTAACCTGTTCTTATCCCATGTAAATAGGAATGGCACTCATAGGCTCATATATTTGAATTCTTGCTAATCAGGGAGTCACACTATTAGGAGGTGTGGCCTTGTTAGAGTTTGTGTGGCCTAGCTGGAGGAAGTGTGTCACTAGGAGTGGGCTTTGAGGTTTCAAGTGCTCAAGCCAGGCCCTGTGTGTGTGTGTCTCTCTCTTCCTGAGGTCTGCTGATCTGGATGTAGAACTCCCAGCTACCACTCCAGCACTATGTCTGTCTGCACCCTGCCATGTTTCCCACCATGATGATAACTAAACCTCTGAAACTGTAAGCCAGCCTCAATTAAATGTTTGCCTTTGTAGGAGTTGCTGTGGTCATGGTGTCTCTTTACAGCAATAGAACAGTGACTAAGACACCTCTAGAATACAATTCATAGTCTGTAGCATGATTTAGAAAGCCACTGAATTCTGGCTTTTATGCACCTATGTATCTTCCTCCTTTCCTAAATCCCAGCCAAGCAAGATCACGTGAAGTTCCCCGAGCACACATTGCCTTGAGCAAGGAAGGCCGTTTCCAGGCCTCTTTCCCGAAACCAGCAAGCATCTCTTTTACTGCTTCTCTGTTGATGTGAGAAACACTGACCCAAGTAACTTGGGGAGGAAAAGGGTTATGTGGCTTGCAGGTTACAGTCCATTTTCAAGGGAGACCAAGCCAGAAACTCAAGTAGTACAGGACCCTGAAGGCAGGAACTGCAGCAGAGATCATGGAGGAACACAGCTTGTTCCCCACGGCATGCTCCATTTGCTTTCTTATGCAGTCCAGGACCGTCTTGCTAAGAGATGGCACTGCCTGCATTGGGCTGGGCCCTTTACTCCAATCACTAATCCTCACAGTTGCCCACAGGCCAGTCTGAAGGAGGCAATTCCTCACCTGAGATTCCCTCTTCCCAAGTATCTCTAACTGTGCCAAGTTGACAAAAACCAGCAACAAAGCACCACTTGATAAAACACACCACAACCAGGTTTCTTTTCCTTTAAAGTCCTTCTTGACCCTTTTGTGGGTAGTCACTGTAGTAGGGGAATACGTATAGCCTCCATAGACTCATATATTGAATGCTTAGTCACAGAGGAGTGGCACTACTTGAGAGGGATTAATAGGTGTGGCCTTGTTGGGGTAGGTGTGGCCTTGTTGGAGGAGGTGTGGCCCAGGGAGTGGCCTTTGAGCTTTCCAAAGCCCACGTCAAGCCCAGAGTCTCTCTCTTCCTTCCTGCTGCCTCTGGACCTGGACATAACTCCCAGCCATCTCTCAGCACCATGCTTCCTGCCATGGTGAGAAGGGACTAAGCCTCTAAAACTGTAAGCCAGCCCCCGACTAAACGTTTTCCTTCATAAGAGTTGTGGAGACCATAGAGTCTCTTCACAGCAGTAACACTGACCGAGACAGTCACCAAGTGTAACACATAAGGAACATTTTGCTTGTGTTAGACTGCAGTCCAGCAGACAATAACACGTCCAGCTTTTCCAGGCCTCATAGCTACTTTGTAGCTAGAACATACTTCTCCCTCTTTCCTGCCTTTTGCATCATCCATGAAGCACGGGTTGCCTGGAGCAGAGCACGGCATACCAGTGTTCTGCCTTAGCAGCTTTTTCTTAGCCACCCCACCCAGGGAGCAGCAGAGACAAGGCATTCAACAAATATTTCATCAAGGAATAAATTGTCAGCAACTATTTTTCAATTATCTCAGCATAAGATAAATAAATACTGCCACTCATTTAGGGTCAACAGTGAATATTCACAACATACAAATCTTCCGTGTACAACACACACACACACACACACACACACACACACACACACAAACAAACATACACACACATACTCACTTCTCCTGCCTCAGCTTTGGATTGATAAATTCCAACTCGATTTGTTCTCAGTGAACTGTCCAATAAAACATTATTCCTTAAAGATAGTATGCAGCCAGAAGACATCGATACTTAACATGACAGTTTCATGACATAGTCTGTGAGCTGCAGACGGCCTCTGGCTAATGATGCCAACCACGTTGTGAGACACATGTTTTACAGAGCAGCGCTGGCTGGTTTAATGAGGGAACGATACCCAAGCTCCTTCTGCTTTATTAGTGACACACTGTTCTGGGAAACTTCACCTTCAATGAGGATAAGCCCTGGAGTGGCTCATAATGACGGTCACTGTGAGAACTCTGAAGCTTGCAGAGGCACTCTGGGTCAGCCGGAGGCTAGAGGTGGGATCTGATTTTGAGGGAGCTTTGTGGAAAGGCAATACTGCTACTACCACTCACTAAAATCCAAGTGAATTATTGCCAATACATGCAGTGGGCATTGCAGTTTCTCTAAAAACCCGGTTACGTTCTGTGAATATGTTTTTGTTTTATCCCAGGGGTGGGATAAAATATGGGGCTGCTTCAGATTGTCCATGGCAGCTAACTAGGATTTGTTTGGTGCTCGAGGAGGGCTGTAATTTTGCCAGCTGAAGATAGTTTATGTTTGAAATGCTAGGGACTCTTGTCAGCTGCTGCTCCCCCTGATGCTACAAGGTTGTTTTTTTTGTTTGTTTGTTTGTTTGTTTTTCAGTTTGTTGAGCACAAAGTTGCTGTGCACAAAGAGACTATTAAAAGAAATTGGATATCCTGTTGGCAAAGATCAAATTTGCCCTAAGGAACTTGATGCCCCTAATCAGCAAGAAGTCGTCTAAAGAGATCTGTGCCCTCCCCCTTTTTTTTCCCCTCTATACTTTCTCTCCTATCTAGTGTTGGGAGGTTGGCAGGATTGGGGTGGTAGGTAAAAGAACTCAATAAAGTAGCAAAAATACGGCTACAAATAAGGTATCTGTGTGCCAACCATTAACACAGACTACCAAAAGCATCTTGTAATGTGAGTACAACAGCATCGAGAAAGGGCCGGGCCAAGGTGGTACATACAGCTCCTCAGAAGTTGTTAAATAAAACAGGATGAAGCAAAAAGATTGTGACTGTGTGTTGCCAGCTCTCTATCAATCATCCAAAACGCTGGGGACCAGAAGTGTTTTTGGTGTCAGGATTTTCAGACTTGGAACTGTTTGCACAGACTGTACTGCTTGAACAATCTGATCTGGATATTGTCCCATAATACAAGGATTTGGGATTGGGGCCTTAGGGATTCTCAGCCTATACTCATTATGCCAGTAATAAAGAATCAAGTCTGGATCTAATTACAAGTAACCACTTCAATCTCTAGCTCTATGGACAGTGTTAGGTTCTGATCTTTGATAAGTATTTTGGTTATTTTTCAGTTATTCTGTAACATAGTAAGGGCATATAAACTAGGTCCAAAACACTCCCGTGGTTTGAGTGAGAATGGCCAGAAAAGGCTTGTCTATTTGAACATTCACTCATCAGCGGGTGGCACTGCTTGAGAGAGGCTGGAGGGAGTGTCCCTGGGGGTGGGGGTTTCTTTAAGGAAAACCCCAAGCCAGACCCGGTGTCTCACTCTCCCTACTACCTGCAGGTCCGGATGCAAATCCTTAGCTCCTTCTCCAGCACCATGTCTGCCTAAATGCCACCGTTCTCCCACCATCACGACCATGGAATAAACCCGAAACTGTAAAACTGTAAGTAAGCCCTAACTAAATGCTTTTTTTTTTTTTTTTTTAATAAGAGTTGCTGTGGCCATGACGTCTCTTCACAGCAACAGAACCCTGACCAAGACAATCCCCAAATGAAATTTAGATGTTACATGAAGTCACTGAATTTATAGGTAAAAATATTATATAGGTAAGTGTTTATTTTATTTCATTTCAGATCACACCTTAAAACATTTTAACTTAAATAATTTACAGGGATATTAGAGTTTCTTGATTACAGTGAACATGAGACTACAGTCAAACTCTCTGGTATTTTCACTAACTAAGATGCTTTGAACAGATCAGAACACTTTCAGATCCATATGCTTAAATAGTTTAGCATCTCGGAAATGAAAAGACATCCCAGTGTGATAGCTGTTCTCCCCCTCAATAAACAAATACAATGAATGTATTTGTTGAACAAAACAATAGCAACAACAATAAGATTGAAGAGTGAAATAACCTTCCATCTTTTGTGTTTGCACTGGATAACAGGTTGTTTTTTACTTGAAAGTGATACCCTGTTGATCTAATCAATAAAGCCCTTTCCCTGAGCCTCAGTTTTCAAGGACTTCTCACATTAAATCCCCTCTTGACCCCCAGACAGATGATTTCTTCTCTCTGGGCAGCCTCAGGCTATTCTGCTTAGGGCTTTGCTCCGTTTGCTCACCTGCTGGTCATAGGTTCGTACAGCACGAGGCCGAGCCACCCTCCCAGCAGCAGCGATCCAGGGGCAGCAACATACAGCCTGCAGCTAAGCTGACCAGCAAACACCTCTTAGCCTTGGGAGCTACTAGCTCTGTGATCTTGGGAGAGTTGTTTAACCCCTCATGCTTTGACTTCCTTATTTATAAATTGGAGATAATGCTGAATGCATAGGATTTGTGCGAGGGTTTAAAAGGAGCCATGGTGGAAAGGCTTGGCAAGATGCAGGCTCCTTAAAGACAATTCTTACGGTTTTACAGAAGGAACATATGTTTTGGAATCCTAACTTCAGGTATTTTCTCTCAGGCTCAGCTTTTGAGTGCCGTGAAGATGGCATCTTGTCTGTCTTGGTCGCTGTTGTGATGTCAGCACCTAACACAGCCTGCCACATAATAGTTGGAAGAATCAAAGTGCAATTCCTTATAGCAAGATGCCAAGAATTAAAAGAAAAGGACAAAGAACCACTTACAGTTACAATGCCTGGTACACAACAAGTGTGTGTGTGTGTGTGTGTGTGTGTGTGTGCGCGCGTGTGTGTGTGTGTGTGCGCGCGCGCACGCGCGCGCGCACGCACGCACGCACGTGTTTATTTCAGAGGTCACCCTCTGCTATCATCAGGAACCATCCATTTTGCTTTCTTGAGAGTGGGATTCTCACTGCACCCTGGAGGCTGACAATTAGGCAGGCCTGGCTGGCAGGCAAGCCCCAGGGCTCTGCCTGTCTCTGCCTCCCCAGGATGGCAAGTACACAGCACCACACTCCGCGTGGGGGCCGAGCTGAGGTCCTCATGTTTCCATGGCCAACAGTACTATCTCCCTAGCCCCAGAACAACTGATTTAAAAAAACACTTTCAAATCATGATATGTGCATGTGTGTCTGTGTAGGCATGAGCATACGCGTGTGGGTGCGCAGGAGATTGCTGGCGTCAGATTCCTTGGAGTCACAGGCATTTGTTAGCTACCTGATGTGTGTGCCAGGACCTGAACCTGGTTCCTCTGAAAGAGCAGTACACTCTCCAGAGACTGGTTTTCAATGGTCAAAATAAATGGATGCAAAAAAGCAGTATGCAAAAGCTTGACGGCGTTCATTCTCCTGTGATTACAGACGGCAACAGAACACGGCGTGTGGCTTCCCTGATGACTAACGCCTGCTAGTATTATGCTGGGCTCATGCCCCGACACCACTATGCCAGGCAACAAGAGCCACTTGTTGATTTAGTAAACATCTATGGAGTACTCAGGAAGAAGAAGACTCCAGAATAGACAAAACGCTGTGAGCCCAAGCTGCTGTGTGAGGAACTGAGTACGATGCTGTTTTACAAGGCTCCCACACTGACTGTAGTTTTCAAGTAAAGGAGATTCCCAAAAGTTCCCAATAGGGAGATAGCATACATAGTAGCCCTTCTCTTTTCTGCTTCAGATATTACTTTCAGAGCAGTGATTTCTATTCTCAAACTGAGGCAGAGTGAGAAATTCCCTTTGGTTATAAATGCAGATATCACAGAAATATGTTATGTGAAGAACACTGATGTGGACACTTCACAAAACATGCATGGATGGGAACAGCCCAGTGCACCTTTTTGTTTTTACTGTAGTAGTTCTAGAAGTAAATTATACTTAATAACAGCAATCAGGTTATGGAGGTCAGGGCAAGGGAGTTGCCTAGTGCCCCGGATACCTTTCCTGGCATTATTACAACACAGGGAGGGATGACATGGAAGCATCAAAGGGAGGGGAGGCAGACCACAGATGGCAGCCTGACCAGGAATGAGCTCCTCTTGCCCAACCTGGCTCCTAGATGATCTCACATACGTGCCAAGTGGCTGTGTGTCCTTCCTGTCCTCCACCTCAGAAAGGACTGGCTCCACAAATAGCGCTGGAACCCCATTTGTCAAAGATGAAGGCCTCAGAGCTGCTTTGCTGAGCTCACAACTTGAATCTCATCGCCATACATTTATATGCTGGGATCAAATTCAATATAGATAAGAGGACAGTAGTTACAAGAATGCTATGCATCTTCCTTTCATAATTTCTAGTCCAGAAAGTGATCAGTCACCCCTTAGCCTAGCCTTATGCTTGTTCAGCTCCCTTCCTGGCCTCCAAACCATTAATGATGGAAGCAGACTGCTGGCCCCAACAGGGAACACAGGAAGCTGCTAGCAAAATAGCAACACAGCTTGAAAAATAATGAGCAGAAAATGTCTTAGGATCAAGGGCACCAGAAAGGAAGAAGCAGAAGGAAAGATGAAGCTAACAAAATCCCACCCGCCTCAGGGGTTTATGACATCACAGCTGAGCTGAGCTAAACCGGCTCTGAAGGATGGCCCTTCCTCCCTCGCTGGCCTTTGAGGAACACGTATGAAAGCCAGAAGTCAGGGAAATCTTCACTTCAGTTTTCTTGAGAATCTCATATATGACTATATTGTATTTACATAATTTCCACCCCCACTCCCTTTCCACTCCTCCCTGTGTTCCCACAACCACCCTGAGTCAAATCCGTGACTTCTTTTATGATTGTTGTTACATGAGCGCACACACACACACACACACACACACACACACACACACACACACACACGAGGGGGGGCAGGGGTTGGCTAGGAGAGCTAGGCCGCCAGCATGGACTTTGGGATGAGTAACAAGTATTTGTAATACTGAGGGTGCCCGGAGGCCAGCATGAGCTGTGACATGACCACAGGTACCACAGACAGCCAAAGGTCCCTCTGCCAGAGGTAAGGAGAATGACTCCTTTTAGCAGGTGAAAACCCGGATTCACAAGTTCCCCAGAAGCGCTGGCTTTTATTGAACAGCGGAAGTCTTCTGATAATAGTGCAGTTTGAGCTCATTGAACGGCCTTTAGAGTTTAGGGAACTGGAATTTCCTTTGAGCTCATTGGAAAGCCTTTGGAATTTGGGGAACTGGAATTTGCTCTGAACCCAACAACACACACGCTCCCAACCTACTGAGTCCAGTTGGTATCACCAGTGTGTGCATGTGTTTAGTTAGGGCTGACGGCTTAAGACTGGAAACCCTATCTGGGGGCAGATCACGGAAGGAAAGCCATTTATCCTCAGCGGCTGTTAACTGCCTGCCACGCTCTGTGGCTAGATTAGAGACTGGGGAAAGATATTTATTTTTATTAATTACAATTTATTCACTTTGTATCCCACCCTCCTTCCCTCATCCCTCCCATGCCCCTCCCCAAGTCCACTGATAGGGGAGGACCTCCTCCCCTTCCCTCTGACCCTAGCCTATCAGGTCTCATCAGGACTGGCTGCATTGTCTTCCTCTGTGGCCTGGTAAGGCTGCTCCCCCTTCAGGGAGAGGTGATCAAAGAGCCAGCCACTGAGTTCATGTCAGAGACAGTTCCTGTTCCCATTACTAGAGAACACTTTGGACACTGAGCTGCCATGGACTACATCTGTGCAGGGGTTCTAGGTTATCTCCATGCATGGTCCTAGGTTGGAGTATCATTCTCAGAAAAGACCCCTGGGCCCAGATCTTTTGGTTCTGTTGCTCTCCTTGTGGAGCTCCTGTCCCCTCCAGGTCTTTCCATCTCCCCCTTCTTTCATAAGATTCCCTGCACTCTGCCCAAAGTTTGGTTATGAGTCTCAGCATCCGCTTTGCTACCCTGCTGAGTAGAGTCTTTCAGAGGCCCTCTGTAGGCTCCTGTTCTGTTCCCTGTTTCCTCCCTCTTCTGATATCTATCCCGTTTGTCTTTCTGAATGAGGGTTGATCATCTTACCCAGGGTCCTCCTCCTTGCTTAGCTTCTTTAGGTATACAGATTTTAGTATGTTATATTATATGGCTATATTATATGGCTAGTATCCACTTATAAGTAAGAATATACCGTGTGTGTCTTTCTGCTTCTGGAAAATCTTACTTGAGCACTGTACTTTGTAAACAGCTAGGGCTACTGGGGGGGAGGGGAGGTAAGAGGTAAAATCTGCTGCAAAAAAGATTTTTGTGTCTTTGATATCTTCCTAGTTCCCTTTATATAAAGTATGTCGTCCTTTGTCCCCTTCACCTAGCTAACCAACAATAGAACAGAGACAAAAAGAAGGGAAAAGGGTGAAAAGCGGCATTGTGTGAGTGTGCACAGAATGCTCGGGGCTCAGCCTGGCCTGTGCCTGGGGCTCATTAGTGCTGATCCTGAGCAGAGCGCGGTTTATACTTATAATTTATAATGTTAATAGTATATGATTTTGCTATTCTTTGCACTTTTCTTAAAGGAGCAAGGGTCAGAATTCATGCTATGCATGACTGAAAGGAAGTCTGGTTTTTCCACCGGCTGAGCCCTGCTTCCTTCCTGCTTCTGAAGATCCAGGACCAAGCAGGCACCCCACACCTCACCCCTAGCAGGCTCCTACACTGCATCCTACCCACTTTCCCCAGGCTCTGCCACAGCTTCCAGCCATTAACACACACCAGCCCTACATCCCCAAAGCAACACAGGCACCAACAGACAAGGCATGGAAAAGGGATCACGGCTAGAAAAAACAAGATTTAAAAGAAACACGCACACACACACACACACACACACACACACACACACATCACCCTTTTATGCACCTGTTCAACATTGCTGAGGACCAAAATCTTGTGAAGATGACTTTTCTGTGTTTGGGCTTTTGTGTTTTTCCGTTGTTTGGTTATGAAGCTGGTCTGGTATAGCCTAGCCTGGCTTTAAATGTCTCTGTTGTTGAAGATGTCTTTGAACTCTTGATCTTCCTGCCTCTACTTCCCAGTTGCTGGGGTTACATGGGTGACATGCGACACCAGGCCTGATTGGAAATGACTTTTTCTTTTATGAGGAATGATGATGGTTGTTCCACCTGAACTCTTCAAGTGTGACGAGCCCCTGGGGTTTGGCTGGTGCTACCAGCCTCGCCAGCCCTCTGATTTCTACACCGCGCCATGTCACTGGCGTAGAAGTGTGAAAAAGAGCCCTAAGTAAACTCTGGAAGGAGCCATCACCACAGTGCGATGTGACTCAGAAGTGTCTTCAGACGGAATCACATCCTAACTTCATTTGACTTCTAACGTTCCCTGTGATGGAACCCTCTCAATAAAACACCGAAGCACCAACAGCTCAGGAGGGCTCCAGCTTCCGTGACACAGGCCTGAACAGCGTGCTCTTCCTCAGAATGTGGCTAGGCCTGCCTCAGCCCTGAACTCAGAACACAGGGAGAGTGCCTTGTTCATTGAGATTACTGAGATAATGAATTGATAGTACGAGTCCCATTTTAGTGTGTCCGAATGAGAACCTAGCAAAGCTGATGGGGCATGATGAAGAAAAAAAGCTTAGAAAGTGAAATTAGATTTCTCATATGTGGCAGAGCAGCTCCTGGGATATCGGAACTCTCAGACGCAATTTGTTGCTGCGAACAGCAGCGATGAGGGAATGGGTTAGACCAGCCCTGTGACTGCAGGTGACAGCTAGCTTTAGTCCAGATACTGGGGCTGCTGAATAATGACTGTCCATAGGCTTATATCCTAAAATGTAAATTGCCTTTGATTCAATATCAGGAAACAGGAGGTTCTGAAGTGTGACCCCATGCCAGAGGTAAGGGTGGTGTTTGCCAGTGTCTGATGGCTTCCATAGGGAGGGCTCAGGGGAAACAGCTGTCATTGCCGACTGACTGCTGGAGGTTCCATGGAAAATGACCAGCAAACGAGAGAGTTCAAGGAAACAGTAGCATGAAAGAACTCTATAGGTCTCAAACTTTACCCAACAAGTCAAAGTTGTTCCTCTGAAACAATAGACAAAGGAGGCAAAGGGAAACCTCATGTCAAGTGGATAAAGGCCCTAGCATGATGACAAAGGTGTTGAGCGTGGGGCTGACAATGGCAGCTGTTTGGAGGACATGAGCAGGTGGTAAGGAGGGATGAGCTGGGAGGGATTGGCAGCAGCTGATCCCGGTTTTGTATCTGCAGCTAGCATCAGCTGAAATAGGGTCTGGACCTCTTTCAGAGGAAGAGTATAGATTTTAGAAGACAACACTTCCAAGCCCTCATCTCCAGAGCCTTTTGAGTCTCGCATTAAGCCTCAACCTTCCTAATGGACCACCTCAAGGGTAAAGTCAGTGTGACTTTTCTCATGACTGTGGCAACATGCTTGACAAAGGATTTCCCTCAGGTTTAAGAACGAATACGTAGCAGTGGGCGCTGAGAAAACTGGACAAATTGTGTCCGTAGTCCAGACTCATGGAGGAGCTGGGTCTTCAGTTCTCCTTGTACCTTTTTCTTGTTTATTAGCAGTCAGGCGCCCAGCCCGCCAGACGGTGCCACTACTTCAGCATGAGCCTTTCCTCAACTATCAACTGAGCCTTTCCTCAACTGGTCTGAGGCTTGACTCACCTATAGCTGAGACTCCTGGATGATTCCTAAACCATTCTGTCTGACAATGAAGGGTAAACGTACGACAGTGACAGCAAAACTGCCAAGGCTTTGCCTGCCTAGCTGGCCCCAGGATGAAGCCCCAGGAGGGACCTCTCATCCTTTCTCTTATTTCCTCTTTAGCCACCAAGTCATTTCATTTCCCAAGCATTCCTCAGACTCATTTCTTTCTTCTTCCTTACTGCTAGTACCAGAGATGTGACCTGCCTCCTAATTGCTCCACTTCTAAAACCTGCAAATTGGTGCACTTGTCTCTCAGACCCCACAGCACTATGACTTTCCTTCTGAGGCTCCGAATACTCCCTCTGCAGGCAGCCCTGACAATTTCCGTCAGGAAACCTCCTTAGGGGCCCAAGTGAAGCCTCTATGGCCTCACCGCATTGGATCTTAAACCTGTAGCACTCACCATCTGGCTTTAGCCTTTGCACACTGCCCAGAAAGTTCTCACATCTGAGTTTCTGGTTCCTGACTTGGAACTATCCTCCTTTCACCAAAACCCTCCTCTTCCCCAGCTTCCAACATAATTCTCACCATTTCCGGTGTCCTGGCTAACGTTACATTGATGGCAAACTTTCTGTTTAAAAGTTTAAAATCTCTGTGCTTAACGGAGAGCAGACGTAGGCCTCCAGATGGTAAGAGTTAATTTTTTACTGCTGTCTCTGCTTCTGTAAACAAAAGCTTGCTTTGCTGGCCGTGACCTTGTGCTTACACAAGACAAATTGTAACTTTGTATTCTTTGTTTTTATGAACCCCTGACTTGGGAGGCTCAGCCTGCACTGGGGAATACAGGCCGCATATAGACCTGGCACCAGCATCTGAACAAAAGCCTCTTCCTTGTTACATTTCCTTTCCTATTTCACCCATAGATTCTTTTTTTGTGTTCCCAGAACTTAGCAGAGTGTAGGTCGTCTCCGGGTTATTAAGAATGAATAGACAAATGGATGACAGAGTCAGTCCCACCTAAGTCATTCTCTGTGACAAAACAGAGGGACAAAAGCAGAGAACTTAGCCCTGGGGTATACCCAAGTATGTAGGTAGATGGAAGGAAAGAAGGTGAGCAAATGCAGGCTGCCGAGAATGACTACCAGAAGTCAGGGGTTGCACAAGAACTGTGTTGTCTCTGTTTCGATCTGCACGTTAAGTTTCTGGAAGGTATGCAAACGACTTTTAGAAGTCAGGTACTTCGGCTACTTGCTAAGCCTGTGTGGAGGGGTCCCACCATGTTACAGGGCCTGGAGCGTGGCCGGCTCTGCTGCCTCTGCCTTGCATCGGTGTGCAGTGCTGATCACAAACAGCAGTGCCAACGAGAGGAAGGAGGGGAGAGGCGGCTGGCTTTACGGAAGCCACACTCGCCTGAACTCCCAGGCACAAGGGTGTGCCTCAAGGGTGCGCTGACGGCTTACTTGTGTATCTATATAGCCAAGTAAAGCTTGGAAGAGTTTCATCCGTAAAAGGAAGAAAGCACAACTACAGGGCCTCGGGCCAGCTCCAGCGTGGCAAGCATGGCTCTGGCAGGGATCGCCCTTCTCCCCAGTGCCCTCTGCCTTGCTAAAAAGCATTAGATCATATTCTTAAAGCTAGCCACCAAGGTCTAATCCCTTATTTGGCTACTTCCTCCTCCCGTGGCTGACTACCAAGGTCCAGCTATCAAAGTATCAAACTCTAACAATCAAAACCCCCTTTGGCTCACCTAATTAACATGACCAATTAAAATTGAACACAGGACTTTCCCTTTTACCTTTATAAACCGCCATTTGCCTGTGGGTCACTTCTGTCTCTTCTCTATCCAGAGGCAGCCCTCTGCCCCCTAGGGCAAATACTCCTTGTTGGGATTCAGACCTGGGACAGGCAGCTGAGGTACCCATTTAACCAAAGCAGACCTGGCCCCAGGTTCCCCTGGCAGCCCTCAGTCCCCACCTGTTACAAGGCACGGGAAACCTACCCCTCCCTCTACCCTGAATCTCCCGGCCAAAGGGTGGGGTTTGCTCTCCCCCAGAGGCTGTTCACTCTATGATCCAGACATTTTAGTCCACCCCCTCTTTCTCTCTGTCTCTCATCTCCTGTCTTTCTCTCTCTCTTTCTCTTCCCTCTGTCCTTGTGGAACAAATAAATCTCCTTTGTGCTGAGAACTTGGTCTTGGGGGGTCCTGAGCCAACACTTACCCTCTCAGCAACCAGATAGTGTAAAAAGAAGAGGGATAGTAAAGTAGTAGAATCAGAATCAGAAATCGGGTTTCATGCAAGTTATTGGGGAACAAACAAATGAAGATTAAAACAGACAGCCTGCCCATCAAATTTAAGGGGAAGTTAGTGGGGAGCATCTTGCCTAACAAGTCTGGGTTCCAGTGTTAGCACTGCATACAAGCAACCATTTTTTTTAATAAAGGGCAAATGAAGGAGACGAGAGGAGGGTGGTGACTCTGCAGAAGTTTAAAACCGTAAACTCTCTTCCTTCACGTTGTTTTTCCTGAAGGAAGAGTATCTCATTTCTTTGACAACACCAACAACAGAGAGAAACTTTTTGTTTGTTTTTTAATGTTGGAGGCCTAAACCTGAGGTTTTAGTCTTAAAGCCAGGATACATCTTCTTGCACAGCTGACAGGAAGGAAAAGACGATTACAGACACTGAAAGAGAAAGGAAGTGGGATGTGGAAGTGTAGAGCACCGGCCAGCTTCCTGGTCCCTGCTCTCTGGGGCCCAAGCCCCAGAGCCTTCCTCCCTGGCCTGACCACTTCCCCAGCCCACATTACCACCTACGAACCACGCCTTCCTCCTCTCCAGCTGGCAAAGAGAAAAAAAAAAAAAAAACAATTATATATTAAAAAAAGTACCAGTCTTCAAGGGACACTCTGCCTCCCTCACCCTCACCTCTTATGTGCACGTTCCTAACCCAGGACATAAAGGTCACTTTCCTTACACACCTGCAGCTAAGGAGAGAGAAAGAAGCAATACCAACCCTTGCCGTCGAGTTTGGCTCTGAGGACAGCGAGCGCAGCCGCTAACTTTGGGAAAGCACCGTGCTGCCCCTGCCTCTGTACACAGGGACGGTGTAAGTGTGACTCCAGAGAGCAGGAGACAGGGCATGCGGTGTGCTATGTGCCTCTCTTGTCACACTGGACACCTGTCTTGAGTGGCTGGAAGCCTCTAGACCTACATAATAAATCTACAGAATGCAGGTAACAAAGCAGCTCCATCCTGAGGACATAGAAAGTAGACACTCTTGCCTGGCCATGGGGGAGGGGTGGGGCAGGCATCCTCAGCTTCCACGGTGGCCTACTAGCCACATTTGCTTCCTTCCCAGTGCCCCTCCTTACCCCGTTCTGGGCCCCTCTATCTGCTTCTAATTTTCTGTAAGTTTTGTTACACATGATCAAGTTCTGGTTTTTGTTTAATCTGAATAAAGCATTTATAGTATCTGCCAGGCAGCCATGGTTCCGGATTATGAACGTGAACTCTTACTGTCAAAAGGCTTAGGTGGGCAAGATGGCTCAGCTGGTAGAGAGGCTTGTGGCCAAGCCTGAGGACCTACCTGAGTTTGAGCCCCTGGGCCCAGAGAACTGATGGCACTCATGCAGGCAGGCAGGCGAGCACACACACACACACACACACACACACACACACACTCTCTCTCTCTCTCTCTCTCTCTATATATATATATATATATATATTGCATATATATATATATATATGCAATAGTTTTAAGATTCAAAAGGCCTAAGTTGGACTCTTAGTCCTTGAACAATTTAACTGAAGTGGGCTACTGAACTGTAGTTATACTGTCTCATGAAAACAGTCCTAAGGATAGTTCAAGTGCTAGAACTATCTTGGGTAAAACTGGTCTGGGAACCAGCCCTCAGTTCCTACGCAGTTCCTGAGCCAAAGGTTAACTGCCTGACCATTTAACTGCCCTCTCTCAGATTCTGTAAACAATGCCAGCTTGTGGCAGATGTCCAGAGCTGCCTTTCTGTAGCCTTCACAAGTTCGAGGGTTTTTTGTTTGTCTTGGTGTGTGTGTGTTTCTTAAAAACAGATCAATTGGAGGTCAGGGCTGTTTCCTGTAATCTGCTTGGGGCAGTCCCACCAGCGGTTACTGAAGACCCCATCTGACTCCGTCCCGCCTTCCCGGGGTTTCCTCTTCAGGTACCATATGACATAACATCACCAAGCCTCCAGTGTCTCATTTGCAAATAGACATGGTAATTCTTACCTTACTGTCAGCTTCTGAGAGGTACACAAAATGTCCTTGTAAAGTTGTTCATGTGACATTGGCACCTAGGGATTGCCGGTAAACGGTGAGTGTTATGGGATAATACTGACAAAAGACACTAGCATCAACCCGAAGCCTGGCCAATCCCAGACACTGCCTCAAGTTAGGAAGAAGAAAAAAGCCATAAAGTACCATCAAATGCTGGGATGAGCTGCACGCTTCCTTTCTGGAACAACCTTTCACCGACAGAGAATGTACCAGGAGCCAGAAGGAGAACAGTGTATAGTTTTACGGCAGTCAGCCTTGATAGGGCCTCTGGGGTTCGGCCTTGTAATAATAGTGCTGAGTCACCCTGGCCTGGAGAAGGTGGGGCAGCCTCAGGCCTCCCAGAGGGCTGGCCAGGCCCTCTCCGTGACTCTGGTCTCCTGAACCACTTAATGCTGACCTTCCCTTTGTCTCAGAACTGTTCACGCTCCAGTCTCTCACTCACTGATCCAACTGGTTATTTTCCTGTCCTGAACAGGAGCCTCCTAGCTCAGCGTCTGAGGCAGAACTCAGTCAGGAGCCCACACAGACACCTGGGAATTTCCATGTTCACACTGGGAGGCCCTGGGAAGGAAGAAGTGCCAACCTTTTCTTTCTGCTAAGAGCTCTGCTTGGGTCCTTAGAAGTGTTAAATGAGAGGGAGGAAGGAGTCAGAGACCTGTCCAAAGTGGAAATGGATGAAAGTGCAGCTGTGGGGAGAATTACAAGTGTGCTCTGGAGAACGGAACACCACTCCTTTATTAACTTCACCACCCCATCTGCGCCCTCCAGCAGGTGCCACGGTTCTAAAGATGCCTAGCCATCTCTCCTCTGTCACAGCTTATCTCGCTGATAAGTGCTGATTTTAGTTGTTAATTGGCCCTCGCTCCATACACTTGCAACTATGAAGTGGCTTGCTCTGGTTTGGGCTGCACAGCTCTCCAGCAGACCCAGATGTCATGAGCTAAAATGGGAGGTTGATGCTATCAGAAAAGACAGCGGAATGACTTTTAGCATCTACAGGATTGGGAGAACAGGCATCTGTAAAGGGTCCTGCCTTCTCCGGTCTTAAATTGGCCACTCCCAGGCTCCCGTTTCCTGCTAACTCCACTTCCTCTTTCTTCATTTGTGAAATACAGAGCGTTTAGAAGTCACAGGTGTGAGGACTGAGCTGTCAGGCAGCCTCCTCTGTCACCACTTTTTTTTTGCAACCTTGGTCATGAGCCTGTGAAATGACAGAACACAGTAGGACTTAGTGGTTGAGAAAACAGCAACTACTATCTGAGCCCTTTCCTCTCCTCATGGACACCAATCTCAGAGATTGTACACTCGAATCAGAGGGAGCTCCCAGCCCCTCCAGAGATGGTGCAGATGAGAGACGGACCTCCCCACACCCCCAAACCCCCTCCAGGCTTTCTCCATGCTGATCACAGAGGTGCTATGTGTGTTTGCTATTCCAAGCCAATCAGTCCAGCTCCTTTGAAGGGGGCCTTTGCCAACACAGAGTGGGAAACTCTCCTTCCCAGAACACCCTGTTACCCGATTCCCTGACAGCGAGATTCCTTTTCTTAACCCAAACTTTCAAAGGGCTGCCGGGCCCACCAGGTCTTAAAAGTTCTAACTTGGTCCTTTGTGCTAAGATCCACTCCTTTGTTTATGTTCTTGTGTCTGTAGGATGTCATGCCTCGGTAGTCACCAGTTCTGCTTACTGAGGACATGAACAGATACTGTTTCCTTGATTTTGTTTAATTTTTGTTGTTGTAATTGAGAACCCAGGTAGAATCATGCAAGAAGAAGAACTGAGGATTTTTAACTATTAGAGTGCATAAGTGCATAAACTATTCTTTTATTAACAACTCGGGTTATAAAACTTCTATAAAGTCCTTTTATAAGATATAAAAATTTAAGAGTGTTTAATCATGAACCATAAAAAGCACAGTAATCTGACCATGCAGGACTCGTAATTGCCCACATGTTCCTTGATCTTCTTTCTCCACAGCTGGTAGTGGAAAGAGCCCTTTTAAAAAGCTTTAGAGCTCTGTTTAGTAAAGAATTGGCACTGTTTAGGGCTATACGTACACATTTGCTAGTATTCCCTGTGTGGAGAGATAGCTGTTCTGGACCAGTAGGGTGGCTCAGCAGTAAATATAATGCTCCTCCTGCCTGATGACCTGAGTTTGTACCCACATGGTGAATGTCGTTCATCGAACTCCACGCCTACACACATGAACACACACACACACATACACCCCAACACATGGACATGCACACACACGCATGTACTCACACACAAGTATGTACACAGCAAATTTTTATTTAAATGATGTGTTCGTAAGATTGAATAAACTGAGTCCAGCCAAGGTGAGCTTGACAGTCATCCAAGAGGACCTAAGCCTCATCCCTGCCTCATCCCAGAG
Organism: Psammomys obesus; assembly: GCF_907164565.1. Lineage (NCBI taxonomy): Eukaryota > Metazoa > Chordata > Mammalia > Rodentia > Muridae > Psammomys > Psammomys obesus. The sequence continues at coordinate 4,359,935 of NW_026585644.1, read as the reverse complement.
GTCAAACTTTCTAAGAAGCTTCATGCTGAGTGGTTGGAAAGTCGCTGTTCTCAGGGACTCGGCTCTCCCCAGGTCACCACGAAAGCCCTGTCTGTGTACAGACTTTTTATTTCTTTAGAAAAGAGATGTATTTCTCCAGGCAGTCAACATACAGAAGCTGACTAGAAAGCAAGGGAGACACCTCCACAAAGCAGCCTGGCTGGAAGTCCACCTAGGAGAGAGGACAGGAAATCCTCTGCCCTTTTGGCCACTTCTAACCCAGCAAGGGCCTGGCTAATATCTAGGCTACTTTGCCGGCTGCAAAGTCACAGCAACAGGGGCCGGAGCTGCTGTCCACACAGGAACAAACGTCAGTGAGGACAGAGATGCAGCTGTAGTCCTACTGAGAACGTCTGGGCTCAGAGAGCGAGTATCTGAGGCTGTCGCTGCACGCGTCTCAGGCCAGCTTTAGCCGTTCAAACGAGCACAGAAAGGGCTAGCTTAGCGCTCGCGGGAGTTTCGTTCACTCAGCACATCTTTTCTGAGCACCCGTGTCCCAGACATTGTGTGGGCGGTGTGGATGACCCCGTGAACAAAACACAGAATCGCGCTGTGTGCAGCTGCTTTGTGAGAGGATACCCGAGAGACAGCGAACGGATTCCGTACCCTCACTTGGCTCGGGTACGAGGAGGGGCCTTACAGTGGAAACTCGAGGAGGCCCATCACCAGGCAGCACCCAGCTTTTCTTTTAAAATCTATACGTTTCAAATGTCAGTGTCGGCTCTTTCTCCTACGCCTCTTCATTCTATTAGTGTCCAAAATTACAGAGCCTCGACACTGATCAATACATTTAAAGAAATGTCACTTCCAGGTCTTGTTACTGTTAGCATACAGGCGGCCGCCTCTAGGTTGCTAAGCAACCTGTGACGTCATCATCGGTCGCTGCTGCCAGGAGCCCGGGGATAAAAGGGCCCCCTCCCTCCTGTAGCTTCTCTCTCTTCTCCTCTCTCTGCCTGCCCCTCTGTTCATCCCTCTGATTCTCTGCCTCCCTCCCAGCTCTGTATTTTCCTCTCTCTGCTAAGCTCTCCCGCTGTCTCAGGTTCGCCTTTCCCATAAAAAACCCCTTTGTTACCGCAACCTGTTGCACAGCGTGTAATTTCTATCATAACAGCTCTGTCTCTTCATTTCTTTCCTGTCCCCCCTGGGAAGTTAATTTTACTAATTTTTAAAACTTGCTCTTCCAGGGATTTTGATTTTGATAATCACCATTCCCATTTCTTCTTGTTTTCTTACAGAAAAAAAAAAAAGCCCTCTATACATAGCTTTGTATCTATACATCCTTCTATCCAGATATCCATCTAATCTCTTATGCCGAATCTTGTTTGTTTGTTTTTTTAAGAACATTTTTCTTCTTCTTCACAGCTGCTCCACTCTCTCATTTGTGAATGCCACACAAATTATTAAGCAAATCCTCTTCAGATGGATATCTGGGTTGCTTACTCGTTTGCTATCTGCCAGACATCGTGATGGTGCTTGAATGAGAGGCAGTCCCCAGCAACTGAACCTCTGGCCCCTGGCTGGTGGTACTGTTTGGAGGTTAGAAGGTGTGGTATTTTCGGAGGAAGTCACTGGAGGTGGGCTTTGAGAGTTTAAAGATTATTGCTACCTCCAGTTCCCTTTGTCTGCCTTGTGCTTACAGTTCAAGATGTAAGCTCTCAGCTTCCTACTCCAGCCACCGTGCCTGCTCACATGCTTGCTGCTTCCTCACCATAATGGAATCTTTCTATTCTGGATCCATGGGTCAAAATAAATGCTTTCTTTTATAAATTGCGCTGGTCGTGGTGTTTTTTCACATGAAGTAAAAAGCAACTCCGCACAGTGGTGCACATCTCTAATCACACACTACCTTCCTGCTCAGATTGCTCTACACTTGTAAAGGTGGGCAACAATGGAAGCGCTAAGTCAATAGGTGCGTGGCTTCATCATTGCGGCCCTGGCTGAGCTCACATAGGTTGAGCCTTCTGCTCTGTTAGCAGCAGTTACCAACAAAGAGCATTGCTGAACATTTTGAGTTTTGCCTATTAGAGATGTTTATAATTGCTTTTAATTCACATTTCTAAAGACATAATCAGTATTAAATGTTGGATGATGTTTTTGTGCACTTTGTAGACAAATGCTGATTTCCGTACCCCGAGATCTGGATTCCATCTGGATGTTGACATCATTCTGAAGCATCTCCTGTCTTGGAATGTTGTAAACATTGTTCTGCATTTCCTTGGGATTGGTTAATAAAGAACTGAACAGCCAATAGCTGGGCAGGAGAGGATAAGGCAGGACTTCCGATCTCAATGAGGGATCAGGCTGGGGACCAGAGAGAGGAGAGGAGTCACATGGATGTACAGGAGCAGCCAGGGTGAGACTAAGATGGCATGTGGCTGGGAAGTAGCCAGGCCAGCATTAGACAGGTCAGAATAGCTCACTATCTGCTCAACTATATAGTGCCTGAAGCTTTTAATACATGCAAAAGTCTCCATGTCATTAGCCAGGAGCTAGAGCAGACATAGAAAACTGTCATTTATACAATTAAACAGCTGTTCAGACACTTGAGGGTCATTTTTTTTTTTTTTAAAGAGAGAGATTTCTCTGTGTAGCCCTGGCTATCCTGGAACTTGGTGTGTAGACCAGGTTAGCCTTAAGCTCTGAGATCTTCCTGCTACTGCCTCCAGAGTGCCGGGAATAAAGATATGCGCCACCATGCCTGGCTATGGCCACCTGTTAAATTATGTTTTTCTTCTCTGAATAACTACTTTATTCTACACCACTTTTTCGGGGGAACTCCCGGACATTCTCATGTGATAATTAGATCTGTATGTACCCTTGCCCAGTCAAAAGGCCACCTGTGTCACCAGTGGAATCAGACCCCTCCATGTGCCTGTCTTGCACATTTTCCTGTGTTCGCTTAACAGAATGCAGCTGCACACAGCTGGAGAAAAGCTCACCACATGCTGACTCATCTCACTGTGACCTCAAACGTTTCCTCAGGGTCACTGTGTGTCGAACTGCCACACCCATTGTCTCTGGCTCCTGCAGACCTGGCCTTGCTCTCTTCCTGTCCTCACTAACTGACACCACCACCACCACCATCAAACAGAAAACCAACAGCACATCTGCTGGACGTACAATAAAAACAACCAACTAACCCGAAACCTTTCAAGCATACCCAACCTCTGGAGAAAGTATAAAATGATTGGTATGGACAAAAAAAAAGGGGGGGGGGTGGTAGACAAAAGAAAGAAAGAACCAAAGTAAGTAAATAGGCAACAGAATAATACAACCATTCATAAGCAGCCATGAGGGATTGATTTCAGGGCCCCAGAGAACATAAAGATTTTTTTTTTAATGTTCAGATCCCTCACAAATGGTGGTAAAATGGTAAAATTCATAGATAACCTGCATATATCCTCTTATCTACCTTGAATCATCTTTAAGTGATTGTAGTTACTAATACAATGAAAACAGTGCATTGCAACAAGAGAAACATTTGCACATGTCAGCACACATGCAGTTGTTTTCAGAACACTTCCTTCCACAGATGGCCCTATCTGAGGGTCTAGAACCTTTGGACATGAAGGATCAGCTGTGCAGATTTGAGCTATGAATGGAGAAATCAAAATCCAAGAGCAGGTGCTGCAGGGTTTCCTCCAGACACCAGACTTCTGGGAATATCGCTCAAGGAGAGAGGGCATTGGGGTACCTGTGGGCAACGCTTCCATACCCGCTGATCCCCAAATAGAGTCCGTCAGCCAGGTGAAAATCTGCTGAGACAAATTCAGACTAGAGACAGAAGTTAGACTTTGTCTAGTAATTAGGGAAAGTTAGGAATCCCAAGACCAAGGGAAAAACTCATCTGGGGTCCATTTGAGCTATGCCAGATCAGTTCTTAAGACTTTTTGGTTTCCTGAAGATCCTGTGAATTTTAGTTTACAGAAGGAAGTGTATTAGTATCACCATCATGTTGAAATCCATACTTTAGAAAAAGCAGCTAACAAATGTCTACAAGACAGCAGAAGTAGACTCATGTCATTAAGACCTAGTAAAAGCTATGGCATTTGGGTCAGATATACACATTAGACAGGTGTTTTTAGCATGATGAGACGCACCTTTACATCTATCTCCTGAAGACAACCAAAAGGAAATTAAAATCTCAAGCTTGTGACTGAATAATAAGCAGTCAGTGCTCTCTCAGCTTATCAGAACTCTGTTGATCAATGTCATAACTCTGAATTTCTGAAATCTTATAACAATATTAGCACAACAATAGCAAGGGGAGAAATCTGAAATATCTTTCATTTTTAATATGCCTCAAATTCTTTTCTTATATCATTACAACTCATATTTACATACCTTAAAATATCCATTTAGACCCTCCACTCTTCCTTTCATTTACCAACCTTGATATATTTTCCTAGACCCTTAAACAATTTTTATATCTCCATAACTTAAACTTTCATATCCTCAGACCTTACATCTATCCAGTTATTTACCATAAGATACAGGCAATTAGCATGAAGCCTGTGAGCAAAGCAAACCTCTTTGCCTTTCTAAATAAAAGGTCTAGTACCTAGTAGTCTTTACTAGCTAATGAATTGACCAATGAACTAACAGTGGATCTAAATGTCTGCTCTTTAGCTGCAAAGCTGCTATTAGCTTGGCTTAACCATCAATGTGATCAGAGACCCTAGAAGGATAAATTATAAGCTAAATAAATGTACCAATCAGAATGACAGTGACGACTAGTCAGTCCACGTCGTAGGCAGTTGTCTCTGGCTCCTGTGGTCTCATGGCATCATGAGCAGAGGGAGTCTGGCCATCAGGCACAGAAGATGAGAGACTGTTTCTGTGGAAAAAAGAACATGAGAAAATGGCATCACCTCATCTTCAGCAATGTAAAACAGTGATTCTCCAGGTGTCCACAGCTTTGTCCACAGTGTAGGCTGAGCCCTAGCAGTGGGCCAGTTGGGCCAGTCTCTCCCAGTAGTTTGCATACTACAATCCAGAGTTGTGTTGTGCCCGAATCTTCTCAGAGACCTTGGGGAGCTACTGCCAGAATTTTGGGACTCATTCATAAAAGGCTTACACACATTAAATGCCATATTCATCAGATCTCTAACAAGCTTGAGGGCCAGCATATCTGAGTTACTCTTTGTTTATACTTAGTTATCTGCCATAAACTGCATCCTGTGAAACAGAATGTTATAATCTCTAATTCTGGTATATTCTTTAGGTGAGCACTTTAGAACCATATCTATTTCAAGTAGATCTACAAGGCAAACTTTGTAGTTACCCATTGTAAGCTTAATCTTGAAAACATAAACAGAGAGACTAGGTAAAGCTCAATCTGTAATCAACTGCAGTCATTAGGGTAACTTAAATAGATTTCTGAACTAAAATCAAAGAAAAACTTTCTTTCAATCAGATACAGTTTATAGAGGGACTAGCAAATCTTGCTGATCCTGCCACATTGCATTAAGACTGAACAGCAGAAAACTTAAGGACAAAAGTTTCACTTAGAAATAAACAGGGAACTGAGCACAGCTGGTAGCCCTCAACAAAGATGGCTGTGAAACCATAGTTTCACCTTCTTTATCACTGAACCAACATGGCGGCTAGCCATGAATTATTACAGGCTGTGGCCGGCAATTTAAAACATAGCCATTAAGTGTTGCTGATGGTGTGGCTATCTTCCATGGCATAGCATTGTGGCTCATTTATAGTTTCCCATTACCAAGTTCTAACATTGTAATCAAATAAGTTTTAGAACCAATTGTATTACAGAACAGCGTAGAACAATTTTAAACTATACTTGAACTATTCTAGCCATACCAAACCTATTAGCTGGAAGAAACAGCATTAATCCATTCACTCAGGAACTGGTGACCAGGCTTATTATTTCATATAATGGTTAACAATGACTTGAATACAACCCTGTATAACCCTGGGCTAACATGAAGCTGCAGTCCTCTTCCTCCTTTAAAGAGCATAAGAAAACATTTTGCACTGAAGAATCACCAGCCTTTTAAATGAAGAACAACATATTTTACAGTCCTCTCTCAAATCATATTTGCAGGTATAAAAAAACAAAGCAAATATAATTCATATGCCCTCTGGCTTTCTATACATACTTTGACCTTCCATAACATTCTATATACCTTCAGGTTAAGCTTTTCCTACCTCTATTCTTCTGGCTTAACCAGACGTTTTTACTTTAGACAAGGTTTTTTTTTTTTTTTTTTTTTTTTTTTTTTAAATTATCTATCCCAGTCTCTTGCTATCTCTCTTGTTTTTCAGACAACATAAAAACTTCCATCAAAATCCTTTTCATCATTTCTTTACTAAGTCATTCCATAGGTTTTTACCATCCTGACTTGATACACTGTAAAAACTGCAATTTTTTTTAACTGGCTCAAAAATAGTATGGCTTGGTTTCATTTGGTAAAATTAATAAAATAAATACCAAAGTCTTTTGTCCTCCCCAAAAGGGTTGAGAAACTGTTCCAAGTTCTTTGTTAGACTGCCCAAAGTCATTATTTAAATGCCTGATAAACATAGGCTTAAACACATTTTAGATGAAATCTGTTTTTGCAATATCAAAATAAAGTACCCTTTTTAGGAGTGAAATCACAATGCATAACCATAATTTTAGACGTCAAAACCAAATTTTACCAGTGCAAACAATTCAATCTCTAAAAGCAATACCAATTTAAAATGAGGCTTGTCTTCTTAGTCTAAAAGGAAATAGGATGATGTTGATATAATGTTCTTATGGAATGTATACAGTTTACCCTTGTTCATTCAAATGCTGATTTCTCTACCCCACTCTACCAAGGTTTCAACTTGGACATTGCATTGTGAAGCTTATCAGCTGTCTCAAGTTTGTGTAAAATACCACCATTTGTTCTCTGTATTGTCAATAAAACAACCAGCCCCAATGCTGAGCAATGGAGAGAACAGGTGGGACATGCTGGTCCAGAGGGGAGGAGAAGGATGCAAGGAGGAGGAGGAGCAGTGATCAGCAGGCCGAAACTTGGAACCATAAGGAGGGTCTTGGAATCAGGAGGAAAGATGAAGCAGACCTAAGGAATGACTAAAAGCAAGTATAATGGGTAAAATATGAATGGTAGAAAATATGCGGGCTTGGAGGTTTAGGATGGAGTAACTATTGCCCAGCATTGTGCTCTAAGGTTAATTAAATAAATCCTAGTCTCTGTGTGGTGATTTGGATATACAGCGGGATTAGGAATAACAGCTGTTTAACTCCAGATAAATCAATAATAAATATTAACATCCCACAACAGGATGATAAACAGAATTTATTATGAATAAGAGGCTCTGTAATTTTTTTTTTCTTTTCCTTGGTTCTGCCCCACACCATGTGGCAATTTCAAGATGTTGGAGTCACATCATATGGCATGGCAAGCCACATGGGTGCTATTTAAAAACATCTGTGCTTCTATAGATCTTACAAACACATATGCACACATATATGTTCTTAACAAGAGTTTGAATTTAACCTTTGAACATATCCAATAACTGTTAATCTATAACCAAGACATAGAGAGCATATCAGCCACTTAAGATCAAGAAACAAGCATGTAATGGCCATACAAACATTTGAACAGACAGACAACACTTCTCTTACTCCATCCAGCTGTAATTTCAAGCACTTTGTCCCATCAGCCTGGGACAAGCTCACACAGCCCACCCTGCTCACTATGAAAGGGCACTCAGCAGTGGCTGCTAACTGGCCAGGAGCAGTCTAGGACAATTTCATTCCTGGTCCCATCCTTGCATTCCTGCCCCCTTGCCAGAGTTGCCGGAGTGCCCATGACTTCTGCAGATCCTGCAGGATGCAGGGAGGGGCCAGAAGGAACAGGGAAGGAATAGAGGAAGTCTGTCCCATAGCCTACATCAAAGTCCCACAGTCCAATACAATGATTCACAAACACAAAGAATGAGACAGACAGACAAGTGTGCACAAAGTAGCTGCTCCGCAACTGAAAACACAAACCAAAATCAAGTGGTTGGCTTTCACTCTTGGTGGGGAAAGGCAAAAGTGGAAACATGTTTTTCCTCCGGGACAGGCACAACATCTACCCCAAAGAGGTTTCTCATTAACACTAGGGACAAAACAGAAAGACAAATGCAGACTAATGGCTGTGTACCCATTTCGAGACTTAAGCTCAGTCTCACGGGCCTTCAGATGAACCACCTCCTGATGGTGGGACTCTACCAGAGTGCTTACCAAAAAAACTGATGAAGCCAGAAATATCTTTTTGACTTTGGCAGCTGTGATCAACCAACACATCTGCCTATAGTTATGTCTTGCCACTCACGCAGATATGGACACCTTGAGGTTTTTTTCGAAACAGAGAACAGAAAGTAGACACAAACACAAACACTGCACAGAGACACTTAGACAGTTACCGGCCAGCACAAGATCCTGCAGGTCGGGGTCCTGGGGTCTTGTTGGTGATCCCAGACAAGCCTCCAAATATTATGCCCAGGTCATGAGACCCCCAAAGACCAACAGGAATTGACTCTGCTGCAAACACATGAGAATTTATTTGATACAAGTTCAAGCCCAGGTCATAAGCTCCCTGTGGAAACAGAGAGGTATGCAGCATTGGAGGTCTAGGGGAACAAGGTTTTTAAACGGCAAAGCCACAAGTGTGTGTATGTGGGAGCTCCGAGCCTTGGCATTACCTGATTGGGTAAAGGAAATTGACTTTTGAAATGATTGGTTTACTTTAGGCTCCAAGTCCATAAATGATTCTGGCCTGGTCATCTGGGTGGGTTGCCAGGAGACAGTATCTCTTTAAGTGGTTCAATTTAGGCCATTAGGGCTGGTTTCCCAGCAAATGTGTCTCTAGTGGGCAGGAAAAGAATGCAGTAAGGCTGGTTTCTCCCCACAGGTGACTGGATGTGTCCCCGCCTGGCTGGCCTTCATTCAGGCTTGTGTTTTAAGCTTTAATTCAATAACCAAAAAAAAAAAAAAAAGAAAAAAGAAAAGAAAAGAAAAAGAAAACAGTAATTTTTAATTCTTTGGTCTTTCACAGCCAGCCCCGTGTAATCGGGAAGGGATGAACAGGCAACCCCGAGTAAGCAGGAAGGGACGAGTAAGCACCCAGAGCTTTCTTCTCGTGCAGCTCTCAAGAAGGAGAGAACCCTTGGCCTGGCATCTTTATTCCTGTATCTCACAGGTCAGAACTCTGCTGTGTACCTTCATCAAGACTCCTTCTCCTGGTTTAGCTCAGTCCTGGTTCCATGCCACTGGCTGCACAAGTTTCCCAACAAGCTTTCAAGGAAATGAGGGAAAGTCTTCATTTTCAGTGGACTATCCTGTCTTCCAAATGATCTCAAATAAGAAGAGAGAGAGCAGTGTTGCTCTTCTAAGTCAGAACAATGGCCAGGCCTAACCTCAGCTGTGGCACACAGAGAGGGAAAATTAAAAATAAAGGCATAATAATGGAAGCCAGCTGTTGGAAGAGTAGAGCAATGATCAATGGTGTGCTTTCTGTATCCTGGACTTGAAGCCAACTCAGGCGATGTGGTCAGAATTCTTTGCATACCAAGCTTGGCAGATTTCTCTGGTATGTCCTCCACTCCTTTGTGGGCTAGGGATTGATTCTCCACTACTTACTGGTATTCATACAGGAGGGTGAATGCAGTGATTGTTCTAGAAATAAGAACCAAAGAATTAAAGTCAACGTGGAACATTTGGGTTTTGTAGGATTAAATGATCCAAGTCACATGGTTCCCAGACTACAATCAGGAAGTCAAGCACTTTGCCAGGACTATCTCTTCAACTCCATTCAATAACCATAGGTGTCTCTGGGAGCTGAGAGAAAATTATCATGCAAGAAGAATAATGTGTCATGATTCCAAGAAAGAACAATGGTGGGAAAGAGGCCAACAACAGGAGGACCTCATTTAGGCCAGTTTTGTCACTGTGTTCCAAAGCCAGGTATTCTCCACTGTCCTGTCTAACCAGCAGTGACACAGACACCAAAGATCTATAATAGCGATAATGTTCAACAGTATAACCAAATCAAACAGTACAATCAAATAAGTGAATCGATCCTGGTTCGAAGTGTGTGTTTTTCTTTTTCTGTTTTGTAGATTTCCCTGATTTGATGAAAATCATTAAGATTAAATTTATTTATTTATTATTTATATTGGTGTATATGTGCATTTGCCTACGTTTCCTTGTGCACCACATGAATGCAGTGCCCTTGGAAACTGGACATCTTAGAATTGGAGTTCCGGGTGGTTGTGAGCTTCCTGATGTGGCTGCTGGGAACTGAAGCTCAGTCCTCCACAAGAGCAGCACTTGCTTTCAACTTCTGAGCCATCTCTTTAGCATCTGACCTGGAAGAATAAAGTGCACAGTGGTGCCTGGTCCCAAATGAAAGCTGACGGCGAAGCCTCTAACACAGACCATCTAGTCTAACATCTAGTCTAACACAGAGGCCTGTGTCTCGACAGAGAAAGTGTTGGCTTGTAAACTCTACCATTTTCCTGATATTCATCCAGCCAACAGAGAAACAACGCCCATTCTCTCTGTAGTGGCAGCATTACAGACCAAGTCCTAATCTGGAGTTCAGAACATTTGTCCGTGATTGTATGGATCTTTGGAATTGAGCAATCCAGGCTGGGTTTTGTGTTTGTTTGTTTGTTTGTTTGGTTGGTTGGTTGGTTTTGGTTTTTTGAGACAGGGTTTGTCTGTGTAGTCCTGGCTGTTCTGGACTCACTTTGTAAACCACGCTGGCCTCGAACTCACTGAGATGGGCCTGTCTCTTTTTCCCAGAGTGCTGGAATTACAGGCATGTTCCCCTGTGCCCGGCTTGTTGGGTTGTTTTTAATGTGTGATTCTCCTACTTTTTTTGTTTTTTCTTAATTTTATTTAGCTCCAGTATCTTGTAGTTGGTGCTACTATACCGAAATGCCACAATTTGTGTAAAGTAAACTTTAAACATTTATTTTTTTATAGCTGTAGAGGTTGGAGGGGTCCAAGACTTAGGTGCTAGCCAGTGGGCTCTAGATAAAACTATTCTGTGTGTTTGGTTTCCTTTTTGCATCTTTTTATTGGGATACTAATCTCGTGCATTAGGCTCCACTTTCACAACCTAATAACTCCTTTCCACTGGTCCACTTTCTTTTCATTTTTCTTTTTGTAATTTTTAAAATTTTATTTTTGATAATTTATTACCTTTATATCCTGATTATAACACCCTTCCTCATCTCCTCCTGGCCCCACCCTTCCTCTTCCCTTCCATACCCCTCCCCTAGTCTCCAGAGGGAAAGTCATCCTCCCCTACCATCTGACCCCAGCCTATCAGGTCTCATCAGGACTGCCTGCATCCTCTTCCTCTGTGGCCTGGTAAGGCTTCCCTGCCCAGGTGAAGTGATCAAAGACCCAGCCACTGAGTTCATGACTCTGTTGGCAGTTCAAGACTGCCCCTTACAAGGGCCAGAGCTGCCTATCGGCTACATGTGAGCAGGAGGTCTAGGTCATCTCCTTGAATGGTCATTGGTTGGTTCATCAGTCTCTGCAGGTCCCCCTGGACCCAGATTGGTTGGTTCTGTTGGTCTCCTTGTGGAGCTCCTGTCCCCTCCAAGTCCTTCTATCGCCCCACTCTTCCATAAAACTCCTTGTGCTCTGTCCAAAGTTTCTCTGTGAGTCTCTGCATCTGATTCGATCCCCTGCTGGGTGGGGTCTTTCAGAGGACAAGTATAGTAGGCTGCAGTCCTGTTCCTTCTCTTTAACCGCTTCCAGCGTCTATTCTATTTGCCCTTCTGAAAGAGAAGAATCCTCCCCAAAAGTCCTCCTTGTTGATTAGCTTCTTTCGGTCTGTGGATGTTAGTATGACTATCTTGTATTATATGGCTAATATCCATCTATAAATGAGTCTATACCATGCGCATCTTTCTGGTTCTGGGTTGCCTCACTCAGGCTGATCTTTTCTAGTTCCTTCTATTTGCCTGCAAATTTCATTATTTTCTTTTTTATATTTTTTTAATGGTTGAGTAGTATTCCGTTGTGTAAATGTTCCACACTTTCTGTATCCATTCTTCGGTTTAGGGACATCTAGGTTGTTTCCAAATTCTGGATATTATGAATAAAGCTGCTATGAACATAGTTGAGTAAATGTCCTTGTTGTATGGGACCTCATGAAACTGAAAAGCTTCTGTAAAGCAAAGGATACTGTCATCAAAACAAAACGACAGCCTACAGACTGGGAAAAGATCTTTACCAACCGTACATCTTACAAAAGGCTAATATCTGGAACACATAAAGAACTCAAGAAATTAAACCCCAACAAACCAAGTAATTCACTTAAAAATGGGATACAGAGCTAAGAAGAAAATTTTCAAAAGAGGAATATCAAATGGCAGAGAAACACTTAAAGAAATGCTTAACATCCTTAGTGATCAGGGAAATGCAAATCAAAATGGCCCTGAGATTTCACCTTACACCCATGAAAATGGCAAGATCAAAAACTCAAGTGACAACACATGCTGGAGAGGATGTGGAGAAAGGGGAACCCTCCTCCATTGCTGGTGGGAATGTAAACTTGTACAACCACTTTAGAAATCAAACTGGTGCTTTCTCAGACAATTAGGAATTAGTGTTTCCTCAAGACCCAGCTATACCTCTCCTGGGCACAGCTCCATTTCCAAACGTCATCACTCTGGTTTAAGTGCCAGCATAGGAGTTTTGAGTAGACATAGTAATTCTGTCTACGGCACCCACCAAATGAGTCTCAGAAAATTTAATCTCTACATTTCCCCTCTATTGATTAGTTTGTGTGAAAACTCTATTGCCGTCCCTTGCTCTTCTGTGAAAAGAAGTCTTTTTACCAGATTTCCAGATTGCCTAGGAATGCCATTGGAGAGAGACATTTCCCTGGGCTAGCTTTGCACGCATGCATTTCTTTAGTAGTCCAACAGAGGGCAGCACCGCACTGCGCCTGCCTCCTGTGTGGGCTGCCACAGTTGTCAAAGAAATGCCCTTTTGAAAAGCCTAATGGTTTTTCATGGTTCTTTCTGAGCTTCTATCTGCTCAAGAATTCAGAGTAGGACTTCAGACAAAGAATCTTTAATTGCATGTCGATAAAACTTTCAAAACTATTGTGCATGAAGTAACTGGGCTCTAAGAAAATAACTTTTTAAACAAGGCGTTCAGGATTATGAGACAGGTTTGCCGCTGTGAGGGAAATTTATTTTGTTAACTCATTAGAAAAGCTTCAACCTGTGAGGAAATTCTCATAATCTCCTCTGTAAGTCACTGGGCTGTGCCTTCCCACCTTTGGATTACATAATAATACCATATGCCAAAATGGATGGTCTGCAGATTCAGTTAACCCATTTTTAAACACAAAGGGAGTTCTTTTTTTTTTTTTTTTTTTTTATCTCTCTGTAAAAACTTAATGATGAGTAAGAGCCGTTGTTTGGGAAAGCTGCTTATTTCACAGAACACAGCTGTCATGCCTCCTGTTAGGTGTGAAAAGAGGCATCAGAAGGTGACCTCCTCACCTTCACCACCGGAGAAACACACGCCCAGAAAACACAGCAGAAGACACAGCTTGGCCTTCATGGCTAGCAATGCTTCAGAAAGGGTTTCTTCAGGTTCAGCCACACTTTCCAACTGAGGCGTAGGTAACAGATTGGCACCCAGAATTATGGGGGCAGGAGCTGCAGGGTTTCTAAACCAATTCCTGAGGCACCAGTAGGAAACTTAGAAACAACTTTCTTGGAAGTGGGAAGGTTCTGTTTTTATTGAGCTAAGACATATTCTGAGATGGAGTATTTGGTGAACAGAAAGACCCCAAAAGCCTAGCATACGTGTCACTACCCTAAATACCATATTTTAGGATGCCAGCAAAGCAAAAACTCTCCCCAGGACTTGGGCGAGGTCCTCCTTCATCTGGAACTCTCTTCTGGATTTCCAAAATTGTTCATATCTGTCTCCAAGTCTGAAAACTTGTTCAATTGCTCTAAAGCTAAATCACAGAATGGGATGCCCTACACTGTCAAGTCTCAAGGCTCCTGGCCAACAGAGCGCTTTCCATGCGCTGGGAGCCCTTGGGAGGTCGGTCCAGCTTGGCCTCCCAGTACACGCACAGTCGGCCTCCCTCTGTTCTCTGTGTTCCATCCTGGGTGGATAAAAAGCCTCCTTCATGTGTGTGTATTCCTCAGCTTACCAGCTATGATAAAGCAGCTTAAAGCTGGTGCTTTAAGTTTAAACTTAAAGTGGTACTGTCCACGCAAGAGTAATTTGAAGAGGTTTAGAGAACCTTCTTCATTGGACCTTAGCATACACACAGAAAAGCCCAAGAAGGTCCAAAGCTGAGGGGTGGTTCAATTGGGAAAGATCTGAGTTTGGATCGCCAATCATTCATGTAAAAAGCTGGCAATGGTGAAGAACGGCCTGGAACCATCCCCGGGGAAGGAGAGGCAGGAAGAACCGGGGCATTTCCTGGGCAGCTGGTCTAGCCAAAGGAGTGAGTTCCAGACTGAACGAGAGACCTGACATTCACAATCAAGGAAGACACCTGAGGTCAACGCCTGACCTAGACACATTCAAGTAGCATGGAGACGCATGTAGGCACGCACACAGTGAGAGAACACTGAGTGTGAATCAGTGAAGAAACCCTGTCAAGCAGATCAATAAGAGAAGCGTTTACTGAAAAGCAATGAAATGTTCCAGATGGAAAGCTGCCATGAAGGGGATGCTAAGCCACCCAGTAGGACACCTTGACATGGTCCCAGAGCACCCGTGACTATGGATGTTTGCTTGTGTTGTCACATATAATGTTTCAAGGTGCTACCTGCAAAGAGGGGCTGGTGTGGAGAAAGGGACTGCAGGAAGGAAAAAGCAGAGCACATGCAAGTTGGTGGGTTTTAGGTTCTTTGCGTGGTAGAGGCTGGAGCAGTGAGGGTTGTCCCGCCGGCTACACTGGCTTTTGGAGACTCGGTTACCCTTTCCCATTTCTGCAAAAGTAAGATAAACAACACAAGTGGTCCTATCCCACTTCCGCTGTGTGCATACTTCCCGCTGTTTCACCTCCCAGGCTCCCACAGCAATCGCCCTTTAGTTCAGTGTACAGCGTGAGGGTTTTCCTAGCTCCCAAACTCTCCCACATTCCTCCCACTCACAAAGCTCTCACAGCCTCGAGGTCAGGTTGATCAGAAAGATGGTCCTACGGCTTGTTAACCAGTCTCTGAACGCTCCTTTCACTCCTCTCTGAGACCAAACATCTGACAAGAAACTTAGTGAAGGACAGGCTGATTTTGGCTCACAGTTTGAGATACACACAGTCTGTCATTACAAAGCCAACATGGAGAGAGCAGCCGGAAGCAGATAACCAAACTGCATCCGCATTAGGGAAGCAGAAAGCAGTGAGCTCTGGCCTCAGCTAACATTCTCCTTCTTACAGTCTGGGAGCCCAGACTAAGCCAAGGTGCCACCCGCATCTACAGCAGGTTTTCCTACTTGAGTTTGCTATGTCCAGATACTTGTTTCCAAGGTGATTGTAGAGCCTATCGAGCTGAGAATCCATGTAAGTAATCACAACTTCCCTGCCTACTGCTGTTCTGGTGATATGAGGCCAGGCCTGAGTTGGTGCAAAGGCAGAGGTGGGCTGAGCTATAATGGCAGAGAGAGCCCAGAAGCAGATGCTGCGTGCTGAGGATAGCCACAGGGCAAGAAGAGGAAATCCAATGGGATGTGTTTGAAGCCGCTCACCACATAAACAGCTGCACAACTTTGAACATACATAGCCTCTCTTCAAGGAAGTCTACCAGCTATCACAAAGTTGACCTCTGGCCTGGGAAGAATTTTATCCTTGAGTAGGAGTTTGGGTGAGACAGACAAGCTTTTAAATTAAAATCACAGGGTTACAGCAGGGCCCTATCAAGTTCCCCCTGAAACTTCAAAGCAGGGAGGATTAAAATGACAGCTTGGACATCCTAATCATCCTACGATGCCCAGGTATCATGTGTCATCTAGCTTCCCTCCACAAGCGTCTTGGGTAGGATTGTCGGCCTCCTTACTCATCACTTCTTTCCCAGCTGTGTCACGCACACTTGATGTGACATCACCCTTAGAAGCACATGGCCCAAGAGATCAGCAAAGGGGGGAAGATTTGGAATCCTGGGGAAAGAACATGTTAGGGGCAAAGTGCTGGGTCTGAAGGAGGCTTTGGGATCCGTTTTGAGAGCTGCAGCCTGATGGTAGCAGTCGTGTTGCATGTATCAGAGACCCCTCCGCTGCCTAATGAGCCGCAAAGAACTTTGCACTGGCTTTCTTTGCTCCTAAAGGATTCCTAGCTGTCTTTTAGTGGGAGTGGTTACCACAAGGCTCAACGGGAAAAGCCCCTTTCGCCCCTCTCTAGAAACATCCAGCGCCAGGGAGTGAATAGTTCCTCAGTTGTGGACCTAGATCTCAAAGATAGAACACCCTTACTCTGAAATACTGCCCTTCCACACATTCAAAACATCTAAAATCCAAGCCCAAACTACCCCCTCACCCCTGGATACTGGGGCTTAAGCCCAGGGCTTCCAATAAGTACTACATCATGGACTGTCCCAGTCCAGATTTTAATCCCTCTAAGTTGATTTTCTCAGGAATTTATTATGGTATCAGAACACTAACCCTGATGATAAAATCAACTTGGAATGCCAAAGAGATATGGGGGCTTCTGGTCCCATGACTTCTTGATCGCCCTAAGCAAATATCAAGAATAACAAAGCAGGGGGCTTGGAGTATCAGACAAAACCCTTTTCCTTTTTCGTCAGTCAGGGAGCAAAATTTGGAACGTTAGCCCCAAGACCTATGGCACGAGGTTTTAAAATGTAGGAACACAAGCACAGAATCCTGGCACTGTCTCTGCAGTAACAGCATAACTCTCACATTCTTCTAAGAACATCGCCTCCCACCTTCTTGTTCTCATTTTCTCGGAGCATCTGTAGCATATTTCAAGAGCAGGCATGGAGACTAAACTCCATTCATGCCCGTTGGAAGAATCACTTCACAACCTGTATGGGAGACGTGTAGCCACAGCACAAAGCATGCTGTCCATCCCAACAGTCTCTTTTCAGGTGCCAGGAAGACTTGCCTCCGTCATCACACGACCTTTGAACTGGTTGATTTATCTTTGGTATCCGTGGTAAGCTTACATCGATCTACCGACCACATTCATAATGAGCGAATTTGGCAAGGCACCCTGCTGGGCTTAGAAGTCTAATAAGCTGCAGAGAAGATCCACATGGAGAAAGAAAGATCACGGGTCAGGTGGTGGCGCACCCACACTCAGGAGGCAGAAACAGGTGAATCTCTTGTGAGTTCGAGGCCAGCCTGGTCTACAGAGCAAGTTACAGGACAGCCAGGGGTACACAGAGAAACTTATCTTGAGACAAAACAAAACACTCATTGTAACAATATCTGTTGAATTCTGGGGGGATGCCATGCCCTACTCTGCTTATACACACAGCTGCCTCTTCTCACCAGGCAAGTTTGCTGAGATAAGAACTTGCATCCTCCCCACCCCCTTGCCAAGAGTTGCCTTGCGAACTCTTAACCTAGAGAGATGAGGTGTCTGTTCCAAAGCAGGCAGATCATAAGTACTGGTACCTGAGTGCTGCTGAGAGGGACCACGGGCCCCAGAGAACCTGAAGTTCTGCAGGTCAGAAGAAAATGAAAGCTCTTTTATTTTCAATGCTGCAGATTGTTTTAAAGTAGTCTACTAAAGCTGAAAGAAAAAAAAAAGTAGGATTAAAGGAATGCATTAAGGTAAAAGCGTGGCATAAGACATACCATCTCAAAGCTTTGAAGACGTCCATGAAGCGGTGTTAACTGTGTGTGCCCTGCTATGGAATAAGCGCCCTGGGACTCTTTCAGGACACAAATCCCGAGCTCTGCATTCATTACCCTTCTCCACTCAGCCTCTGCCAACCACCTCTACCCACCCTTTCTCAGCGTTCGGCCACTTTACAGACTTTCTACAAGTGGAACACAGCCGGTGAGGTGGCTCAGCAGGTAAGAGTGTGGTTGGTTGTTCAAAGACCCAACCCAAGTTCCTTCTGCTGAGCCATGATGGAAGGAGAGCACCCAACACCAAAAGTTGTCCTCTGATCTCCACACAGGTGCTGCGACACACACACACATTCTTTGTTTGCCTTTTTAGGGACTCGATTATTTCACTTAGAGTGATGTTCTTAGGGCCCATCCATGGTATAGCATGATTATCAACATTTTAAAGCAAACATTAGAAGCAAAGTTGGGTTTTGCTTACTATTTAAAACCATTACTAAATCTCATTAGATGCTTTTATGAGACAGAAAGTTATGAATATTACTAGCCATGGCTGAGCTCCTCACAGTCTCCCTTCTAGAGGAAAAAATGGATGAGAAGTGTGCTGTGTCCTGCAGCCTCCTGCTACGGCAGTACATGGACAGTTGCGATTCACCAGCGCGGGCTGCTCAACCATTGTCCCCTCTGAGTGGTCCATTTCGGAGGACAGAGGTTACCAAGAGCCAAACGAACACATCCATAGTCCAACTCTTGTAACCATCCTCTGGTCTTAGAGAATAACTGGTTCTGTTAAGTTTCCAGAGTGGTCTCTTTAATTCTCCGTGTGAGGTTCAAGTTAAGCAACTTTCTACCCACAAATGGGTAGAATCACACGGTGACTCACTCATTCTCCCACTCAGCAGAGCTGTGCACAACTCTCAGGCCATCTGGCTAAGACAGCACCTCTGCAGCTAATAGCCGAGAGCTCTCCGGGACCTAATAATTATAACAGAAGAATGCACGTAACGCCTGCTGGCTAAATCGTTACATCTGGTCAGGGCTCCGAGACAAAGACGACACTGCTTAAATAACATGGGCGGAACAATTCTAAATGCAGTTCATTACCCCGTCATTCATAGTCACATTTGTTTCTCACCAAACGTCTTATGTGCTAGATGCTGTTTTTATTATAACCCTCTCACCGTGCTCCCTTCTTTGCCATGTATCCAGGATTGTGATGACTCCGGAATCTAACAGCAGCTTCCCAGAAAGAGGAGCCGTTGGTCCTCTAAACTGTGGCATCCCTGCATAAACAGGAGCCAGCTCCACTGATGGAGACCCTGGTACTCTCCTCTCCCTACCTACCCTCAGAGGGACTTAGATACTGTGTCTGTTTCATATTCTGGAGACTTTTTCTTTTGGTTGTTTTCGTCTCGCTCAATGAGCCAAATTCTCTGAGGTTTCTTTTCCTATCGGCCCCATAAACAAAATTGACCACATTTGTTGCGAGGAAAAAGCGCCCTGACGACCGGTAATGAGGGCCTACGGTGGAATTTCCATCTCCCACAGAAATTTATGACCCCATTCTCCCCGGCATAAAGCAAACTTCCCGAGGAAGAAACAGCCCACGGTTCATTTCTATCTGGTAGCTGATGTGTAGCCAGTCGGTGTGCGCGTTCACATCTGCCCGAGGCAAGACAAGTGTGCCATGAATCAACACACTCTGGCACCTGCTAAGAGTCCTGCTCTGCCAGGCTGCACCTCGCTCGGATGCGTGCCTCCCGCGCCTCCCCCACCGCTGCCTCGTCTCCGGGGGCGGATGTTCTGTGTAGATCCTTCTGGCTCTGAGACTCATGGCCCTCCTGTGTTAGTTCGGGGACCTCCCACGCTGAGTTAACCCAGGGTTGGATTATTGCGCTAATTTAACATTTTAATTGGTGCTTTGGACTAGGGACTCGGAGAATATTATCGGGAACCTACGACCAGCAAGGAGTCATCAAAACTCATTTCCTTTAAAAAGGAAATATTTGAGGGAGCTGGAGAGATGGGGCAGCAGGTAAGAGCACTTGCTGTAAACTCATGAGGGTCAGAGTTCGGATCTCAGCAGCATGTAACAAGCCAGCCAGGGATCCCGCAAACCCCTGACAAACACGCTAGGCATCCCCCAAATGCCTGTAACTCTAGCTACAAGGCATAGCTAGTGGCTCTTCTGTCCTCTCCGTGTGCGTGTATGCATAAACACACACACACACACACACACACACACACACACACTTTTTTTTTTTAATGAAATACTTGAATGACATGTTTTGGCAGAGGGGACAAGAGTTCTGTCATTCTTTATTTTCTTCATATTCCAGCATTTCATTTTTTTTCCAGCATTTCATTATTTTTAATATGGGAACATAATCGTCAGAAACAAGCTATTTTTCTGGTCACACATCTACGTTCTGGACAGAGAGCTGTGTCGTATGTACTACCTGGGAAGGGTCTTGTTGAAGGGACTGCAGATAAGATGGCTGGAGCACAGGCAACCCCACACACCAAGGCCACGTGCCCAGGACACCTACATGTGCTCTAGTCATCCGAGTGACAGTTGGTTCCACACGCCGTGGAGCAGACCTGAATTCTTTCCAAGCTTCATTCACATGCCAAAGAAACAAACTGCTCTTTCACATCTCCACTATTTTGGATTTTTATCATAAAAGTGATATCTGCGTTTCTTGTACTTTAATGAAGTTATATAGCTTGTAGGTGAGGAGAACAGGCTCCCGGCTTCCACTCGCTCACAGGGATCTCCATGAAGGAGCTGCCTCTCTCTGATGCTCTAATGCCCTTAGCAGGTCAAGTACCCAGCCGATTTCTGGAGGACTACAGGGCTCCCTGGAGGTCTTTCATTGGGTCCTTGCTGTCTCTCCCTGCTCCCATGGAACACAAGTGACCTTCCTGACAGTTTCAATCCCGTTTTCCTCTTTGTTTCTCAAGAAGAAGCTCACCATTCCTTTTAGCGTTTGCTACATCTGTTAGCAGATGGCCCACGAAGCACAGGTCCCAAGTGAGCTTCCGTGTGGAACATAGGGGCTTTTCAGGACCATGGGAGAATGGTGTCACACTTAGATTCCAGTCAGAGGAGGGGACAGAGCAGAGCGAAATTCTTCGGGGCTGGACAGAACTCTAGAACAAACAAGAGCCTAGTCAGAACTTAGGAAGGGGAGAGAGGGCTGGAGAGCTGGCTCAGCAAGTTAAGAGCACTGGCTGCTCTACCAGAGGTCCTGAGTTCTATTTCCAGCAACCTCATGGTGGCTTAAAACCATCTACACTGGGATCTGATGCCCTCTTCCACCTTGTAGGCAAACTATCTCCCAGCATCTGAACTCTTGAGCAGAGAGGCCATCCAGGGCGGTAGTTCTGGGTGCCTTCCTCTTGGTGTCCACTGGCTATCGGAGATCCCTATTCTTCAGCCCCTGTCAGCCTATCCAGCACTGCCTCCTTGCCCCAGCCCGTGGGGCACCTCCCGGCAGATCCCGGCACCTCCCAGAATCTGGCCGTACAGCCTCCTTTTGCTTCAGATCGGGAAAGTTAGTTTTTGCCGCTTGTGAAAGAGCCCTAATGAGAAAAATGAAATGTCAACTGGAATCCCAGCTCCTTAAACATGCCATTCCCTTCACGGCCTACTGAAACCTCTATTTTAAAGGCATCTACTCTAAAAATGGAGCAATAATGCACTGCTACATGTGACTGAATCAAAGCTTGTGCCCATGATGACAGTGGCTCTTTGGGGCATTCCTCTTGAGTCTTTGATCCCATGTTTTCAAATTGTATGAGTATGCATCACTCTTGCAACTAGCTTTTGCCAAGTAAGTAGATACTATCTTAAAAATAAGCTTAATAATTCATGTATCAATGCTAAAGTAACAGTAAGGAATGTCTCACATCGTATATCAAGATAGCAATAGAGAGAAACTGCAGAATTGTGTCAAAGAACAATACAAAGGTAACTTTTCCAGGAATGCATACACTGTCCACTCCCACACATACATACAAAGCCACATGGTAACCAATGTCATTAATACATATATCAAATACATTAATTAATTACATCCACTATGCATGTCCCAGGCATGCAACTTTCGTCCTTGAAACACCTTTCTGTATGTGGTTACTCAAAGTGGCCTCTGGCTGCCTCCATTCAAGTCACCTGGGATAATAATCAAAGAAGCTATCAGGGTCAACCCATCCTCACCTCACCCCAGGATCCAGGAAGACAACAGAGAAGATGAAAAGCTTAACCTCGACTGTCGTAATGTGTTAAGTGTGCAAAGTGGCAAACAGTCCACATAGAAGGAAAGCTTTCAAGACAGAATCCCAGGACTTTTGCCTTACCGGGTCCACACAATGTACCCAAATATCACTTTTATAGATGTACACTTTTGCCACCTTAAGAGTAATGTCCAAGAGTTAAAGGCCGAATGTGATGTAGTCAGTAGCCTGAGCAAATAAT
Organism: Psammomys obesus; assembly: GCF_907164565.1. NCBI lineage: Eukaryota > Metazoa > Chordata > Mammalia > Rodentia > Muridae > Psammomys > Psammomys obesus. The sequence goes on along the minus strand of NW_026585644.1, from coordinate 4,337,601 downwards.
TGATGAACTTATTAGCCTCTGGTTTATTGTTAAAACAGACTGGTTACCCCTTTGGAAACAAGTTATGCCATCAATGGCCGATAATAAACACAGCTGGATTGTCTCAGCTGTTGTAAATTATTTTATGTGCGGGACCAGAATGAGGTTTAGCTGATTCTGCAGTACCACTACCCTTGAAACATGAAACAGGAAGAAAAGTTACATTGTGCCGTTTTTTATGAATTGCAACATGAATATTAACAGGGTCATTCAAAACCCACAGACCCTCATGCTGCCTTAGGTAGCTCATTTGTTGATTTGTTTACTCATTCAATCGGTTACTGAGGCATCCACAGGCTTTAAGGCAGGCTGTGGAGGGCCCAGTTTACTGACACCCCTTCCCTTAAAGAATTTGGGGCTGGAGAGATTGATCAGTGGGTAAGAGCATGGGCTGCTCTTGCAGAGGACCAGGGTAGGTTCTCAGCACCCACACAGCCGCTCACAACTGTCTGTGACTATAGTTCTAGAAATCACACACCGTCTTCTGGCTTCTATGGATACTGCCCCATGGGGTACATATGCACATATGCAGGCAAAACACATAAAATGAAAATAAATAAATCTTTTTTAAAGAGTTTTACAAATTGTGTAGGAAAAAACAGGCAGGAGAGACAAGAAAGACAAGATAAGCAAGATAGCCCCAAACATGAACACAGAAGACACTGAGTGCTATAGGTGGTATAGGAGCTGCCAGTTGGCTACAGCAATGCAACCGTGCCACTGATAGCTCAGGTCACTAGGGAATGAAACCAGCTCTTCAACAGCTTGAGGTGGGGGTGCAAGGATTAGCAGTGTGCAGAGCCTAAACCTCGGTAGGAGAAGAAAGCTAAGAGGCGGAGCAGCTCTGAGTGTTCCAGTTCCACATACAGACTGAGCCTGTGGTGTTGCCAACTGAGCCTGTGGTGTTGCCAAGAAACCTTAGAAGCAGAAGCAAGTTTGTGGGAAAGCTGGTCTTGGGCTCAGTAGACAGCCCTGGGCCGAGGGTCCATCTTGGCCTGCAGGCCAGTGTAGATGCTCCACTCTTCATGGCAAGCACTTTACCAATGGAGCCATCTCTCCAGTCCCTAGTTGTAATTTAAACATTTTGTGTTTGTTGTTTATTATGGGGTGCAGAGAACTTTCAGGAGCCAGCTCTCTCCTTCCGCTGTGGGCTTGGGAGATCAAACTCAAGCTGTCCTGCTTGTGTGGCAAGCATGTCTCTGCAAATGTTTTTATTTCCTCAGAGGAATAGGTGAGACGAGAGCAGGACCCAAGCTGTGCGAATACTGGGCTTGGGCTAAACCCAGAATGTTTTTACCTAACTATTTCTAGGCCTAGGCCTGGAAGTTTCCAGCCTCCATACAATCGAATCTTCTTCTAGGCCCGACCTTGAAAGCTTCCACTTTCAGCCTCGGAGACTTACTGCTAAATAAGCTCACCCTACTTCTTTCTGAACTCTAACTGGCTGGTTCATCTCAGCAGTTCTGGCTCAAAACGTCTCTCCAAGCCGACTGCTTCAAGCTGGTTTCTCTTGACTTCTCACTGAATTGCTCTGCTTGGAAAAACTGCCTCAGGACTCCACAAACTGAACTACACTGACAACATGAACTGAACAGAGCTTTACGAACTAGACTGAACTTCATGGCATTCAACTGAACTGCACCAAATGGCCTGCACCAAAACACACTGGATTCCTGGACTATACTCTCAAACTCTACTCTCTCCCTGTGCTGTAGCCTCTCTTTCCTGTCTGTTCTCATGAGAGTTGGGTATATCCTATCTCTGACTTATTCTGTCAAATCTTTGATCCATCACTTTTCCTGCCCTTCAATTAGATGTCACTGCTTGGGATTAAAGATGTGTACCAAAGGCAGGTCTGTATTCCAGTCAGAGACACCATGCTTCTGTATTACAATTCCTTTACACTTCTCCTTTCTGGACCACCTCACTGGCACCCCCAAGCCTCTAATTTTATGTGTTTTAGATAAATACACTGCACAGCAATGGTTACACTGATAGTATTTCTTTGTTAAGTAAATAGAAAAAGCATACTTAGTTAAATTATAAGTGTGTGTGTGTTAAATAAAAACACAGGTAGTAGACAAATGTGAGAAGAAAAAAATTGAAAATGCTAACTGTGTGCTTTACTCGAAGTGGTGGTATGTGCCTTTGTCTTTGGAGGCAAAAACAGGCAGATCTCTGTGAGTTCAAGGCCAGTCCGGCATAGAGAGCAAGTTCCAGGATAGCCAGGGCAACACAAAAAGATCCTGTCTTAAAAAACAAAACGGGGATGGTGATCTTCATTCCCAATAGTCTCAAATCTTTTTAAAATTATAATTTTGTTGAATTTTTAAAGAGTTGGAAGGAAAACATGAGACCTTCAAAGGAAGGACATGCTAGAAGCACAAGAGGCTCGGTGACCAGAGTCCTGAGGATCCTACATTATGAAATAAGGAGGCCAGGCACAGGGGCGCATGCCTGTGATCCCAGCACTCTGGGAGACAGAGGCAGGCTGTTCTTTGTGAGTTCGAGGCCAGCCTGATCTACAAAGTATGTCCAGGACAACCAAGGCTACACTGAGAAACCCTGCCTCAAAAAATAAACAAACAAACAACCTCCCCCTCAACCAAGGTGGCTTTTAGGGACTCAGTCAATTATCATTAAACAGAGATTGCAGCACAAATACCACATACTAGGCCTTGTGGTAAGTGCTAAGGATGATGCAAAGGTGTGCAAGACGATCAGATTAGTGTTTTCAAGGATCTCAAAAAATCAGAGAAGGGGACAAGTGTTGGCGATGACGTGTGTGGCTGCAGTAGTAGCGTCAGCCTGTGCCGGATGACTACAGGCTGCAGGATAGGAATATTGTGATGGAGAAGTCAAGAATCTTTCCTAGAGAAGTGACATCTAAGCTGAAACCTGAAGTGATGGAAGGAGGTGGACAAAGCAGGAAACAGCCTCTTCTCTGATGGGAACAGAAGGGGGAGAGGGAGAGAGCCATGCTTCCTCCCACAAGGCCACACCTTCTAATCCTTTCCAAACATTTCACCTGGGGACTGCAAACATATGAACCGATAGGAGCCATTTTCATTCAAACCACCACAGTATCTAATACCTTGACCTAACTAAAAAAAAATATATATATATAAATATATATAAATAAATATAAATATAAATAAATATATATATACATATATATATATATATTTTTTTTTTAAAGAGGACCTGTTGGAATCAAGAGGATTGTAAATACATACAAAGAGTTTACTATGAGCCTGGTCAGACCTCAGATACTTACATGCACATTTGTGCATTCAACCTAGACTAAGTCCTGCGTGTGTGTGTATGTGTGTGTTCGTGTGTGCGTGTGTGTGCTCGTGTGTGCGTGTGTGTGCATGTGCATGTGTATGTGTGCATGTGTATGTGTGTGTGTGTGTGTGTGTGTGTGTGTGTGTGTGTATGTGTGTGTTGGGCAGCGGAACCTGTTCCTCCTGGCACTTCAGAATCATATGTACATTAGGACTCTCAGCTGAAGCCTGTGTTGGGTGAGCCTGTCTAATTAGGCGGAACTTCCTTATGAAATGGGAGGCGAGGTCATTTCTGTGGCTCAGGAATGTCTCATTCCCTCTGGTTGTGCTGTTCTTTGACCTTCCTAGGCTTTCAAGAGCTTCTGGGGTCCATTCAGAACACAACTGTGTACCAGACATTAGGGATCTGACGGGGTCATCAGCACACCTGTGCTGAAAACCCCCAAAGAGAGTTGCTTTCTTCAAACCACTTTATTCACAGGACCCCAGAGGCTGTGCACACTAATCAGATCATTTTGTAACCCTTAGACCTTACGGTGTGGAGAACACTCAGCCTTCCAGCAAGGACTTCTGAGATGTCTAAGCACCAGGTAGAGGGGGAATGCTGTGGACTTTTTATCTTTGGCTGTTCTGTTGGCATCTAGTCTACATACCATAAAGCTCACCCATTTGAATGTACACTCCATACTTTCTCATGAACATTTGGGTTGTGTACCATAACCAACTGGGACATGGTTTTTGCACCCACAATACCCTCTGATTCCATTTACAGTTTTCCCCACACCCACCCTCTGCTGTAGGCAACCTCTATACATTTCCAGACTACAATTTGTCATTTCTGGACATCTTACTGGAATGGACTCATGCAGCATGCAGCTTCTTTCCATCAGTGTCATGCGTGTGAGTTCATTAATGTTGATATATATATGTAGACATATGTATATTGTCCGTACATATTGTTTTATTGCCGAACAGAAGTTCACAGTGTGTACAAGCTGTTTACCCCTCATTCCTTGCTGGACACATATCTGAGCTGCAACTGGCTGGAGGCTACTATGATCAGCTCTGCTATAAACAGCCGCATGCATGTCTGTGCACGGCCGCGTTTCATTCTTGTCAAGTGGAGACTTTTGAGTGTATAATTACCTCCATATGGTCCTGCATCTATCCACCGTCTAAATCCAGAGCATTTCTGTCATTCCAAAAGAAATCCCGTCCCCATTAGCAGCCCCTCCCTGTTTTCCCTTCTTCCCTCCCTGGCAAGCACCAAGCTGCTGTCTGTTTCTAATGAGTTGTCTATTTGGGACATTTCCGGTCCTGGTAAGTTTCTTGATGTCCTTGTTGGGAATGAAAGAAACCAACTACCTTTTGTGACTTTTGTGACTTTTTATTTAGCATTATTTATTTTAAGATTTATTGTGTACTATGTGACTGAACTGTTCTTAGTGTCAAAGGAATTCTGTTAGTTCTAATTTGCCTGTTAGGATGTTTGTTTGTTTGTTTGTTTGTTTGTTTGTTTTTGTTTCTTTGTCTTTGACCGTGTCTTAGCCTAACAAGGCAAGAATTGCTATGTGGGACAGGAAGGCACAAACTTACAGCAATCTCCTGTCTCAGCCTCCTGAGGCCTAGGAGTCAGGCATGAACCAGTTCACGAACCCCCAACAGACCAGGAATAAACAGACTCCGCTGTAAATACATGAGGTTCTTTTTATTGTAAATTACAAGCTGCAGCTTGGACTCAGACCCCCCCACTGCCAAAGCGGTGGGAGCCGAGAGCCCTGTGCTCAGGTTAGTTGGGTGATTTAAAGATTCTGGTCCATCCCAGCATGCCCAAGACAGGGGCGATTCCTGCCTGGCAAGCAACTATTGGTCAAGAAGCTACATTTTGAATTGATTGGCTATAGGAAGGTCCCCAGACCATTAATGACCTGGTGCCCCTCCCTAGGGGGATGGGCCAGTTTCCTAGTAACTGTATCTCTAGTAGGTGGGGAAAGAATGCAGTAAGGCGTTCCTTCCCCTCAGGGCATTACTGGACTTCTCCACCCACCTAGTTCAGGCCTTAATTAATAATAGCTGCTAATTTTTAATCTTTTGGTCTCTCACATTTACCACCACGTTTGGCAGGAGCTGTTAGAACAATGTTGTTCTAACCCGTGCACATGTTCCTCTTGAACTTGTGTTCTCTTAGTTCCCTTGGGTGGAGTTCTAGGAACAGACATACCAGGTCATGTGCAAGCTGTAAGTTTAACTTAGTGAGGTGCTGGTCAACTATGGTCTCAACGTGGCAACGCCAGCTTACATTCCCATTGCCAATGCGTGAGGGTCTCACCAACACTAAGTCTTCTTTTAAAGAAGACTTTTGCCTTAGTTAGGGTTTTATTGCTATGAAGAGACGCCATGACCGTGGCAACTCTTACAAGGAAAAGCATTTCATTGGGGCTGGCGTACTGCTTCAGAGGGCCAGTCTGTCATCATCACCACGGTGGGAAGCACGGCAGTGCACAGGCAGACGCGGCGCTAGAGAAGGAGCTGCTGCTTTACAGCCAGGTTGGCAGGAAGCAGGGAGTAACAGTGACACAGTTCTTCCAACTAGGCCACACCTACTTTAACAAGGCCACAGCCCTTAGTGCCACTATTATAAACCTATGCAGCTATTTTCATTCAAACTCCCGCAGCATCTTAGGACAGGCTGAGGGAAATTAAATAAAACCAAACCAAACCAAAACAAAAGGAATCCTGAGGATTGGTGGTAAAGAAGGAAATCCTGGGTAGTATGTTATTCAACCAGAAAATCTTCCCAAGGCAGGCATGGTGGTGCACACCTGTAATCCCAGCACTCAAGGAGGCAGAGGCAGGTGGATCTCTGTGAGTTTGTGTCTATCCTGGTCTACAAAGCAAGTATAGGACAACAAGCCTACACAGAAACAAACAAACAAACAAACAAACAAACAAACAAAAAACCCGTCTAGGAAAAAAAAAAAAAAGAATAAAAATTAAAAAAAAAAATTTTAATGTCCCAAATAGCTGCTCTGTAAGACTCCAGAGAAAAAGTAGCATTGCTCACCTAGACGTGGTTGTCAGTGCAGTGATGAGGAAGGGCACCGCTAGTCTCCATGTGATCGTCTCGCGGGACAGGCAGGTTTCAAGTAGGGCACATATAAAGGCAGCATGGAAGCCATGATCCCAGTTATTTCAGCGCAGGGCTTAGCTAAAGGAAATAGAGTCACTCAGAATAGATTCACAAGAATGCTCATTACAGTATTATTATTTCTCATAATTTACTTGTTTTTATTTTTTGTACATTGGTGTTCTACTGTTATACCCAGTTCTTGAGCCCCCAAAAGATCTACAGGAATAGGCTCCGTTGCAAAACACACGAGGGTCTTTTTATTGTAAATTACAAGCTGCAGCTTGGGCCCACAACACCCACCACCGAAGCGGTGGGAGCTGAGGGCCCTGTGCTCACGTTAGTTGGGTGATTTAAAGATTCTGGTCCCTCCCAGCATGCCCAAGGCAGGGGCGATTCCTGCCTGGCAAGCATCTATTGGTCAGGATGCTACATTTTTAATTGATTGGCTATAGGAAGGTCCCCAGACCATAATGACCTGGTGTCCCTCCCTAGGGGGGATGGGCCAGTTTCCTAGCAACTGTTTTGTCTAGTGGGTGGGGAAAGAATGCAGTAAGGTGGTCCTTCCCCTTAGGGCATTACTAGACTTCTCCACCCACCTAGTTCAGGCCTTAATTAATAATAGCTGCTAATTTTTAATCTTTTTGGTCTCTCACTACCTGCATGAATGTCTGTGTGAGGGTGTCAGATCCCCTGGAACTGAAATTACAGATAGTTGTGAGCTGCCATGTGGGTGCTGGGAATTGAATCCAGGGTCTTTGGAAGAGCAGCCAGTGTTGTTAACTGCTAAGCCATCTCTCCAGCCCCCGCAGTATTATTTTTAAAGTCACTTATAATGTTACTAAATCCTCAAGGGCTCTTTGCTCTTTTTACACCTTTCAAATAATCTCTGGAGGTTCATCTACTTAGGTAAAACAATTCATAATAAATATATTTTTTAAAAGATTAGTTTTAAATTCTGTGGATTGGTATATGTGAATACACAGCCTGTAGAGGACAGAGGAGAGAACTGGGTCCCTTGGAGCTGAAGTTACAGGTGGTTGGGAGCCCCCTGATGTGGGCACAGGGAATGAAACGTAGGCCCTCTGCAAGAACACTCTGAGTGCTTAACCACTGAGCTATCTCTCTAAACCCAGATTATTTATTTAAAGGTTTTACATGTTTTTTCACTGGTCAGAACATCTATCTTATGTGTAACAGACAAAAGTAAATCAGATTCCCAATTTAAGCAGGAGCATATCTGCAGAGGTGAAAACCACTCAGCTTCATGGGGTAGGGCTGACCACTGACAGAGCACGGGGGCTGTCAAAACAGGACTCCAGTGAGATGAAGCCTGACCTTCCTCGACAGTTATTGGTCAGCCACAGCCCAGAGAGGACTGTCTGCTGAGACCAAGTCTTAGCAAGATAATCCATGTGGGACCATTGCAATGTGCATGAACCCTCCACTGAAGTACCTGCTTCCACAGCAGCAAACCTCCCACCCTGAGCTATAAAAAGCACACCTAGCCTTTTCCCTCTGCAGACCCTACCATTCCCACGGGAGAGAGACTGTCCCTTCCGTGTGCTGGCACATGCAGTCTCCAGGCCCCTTCCGTGTGTGCTGACACATGGAAGTCTTGTGTGTGGAGGTCAGACTCGGGTCGCTTTCCTGCCTTTACTCTTTACTTTGTGCTCCAAAGTCTAACAGACACAAACCCTCAGTCATGCTATTGTGTGTGAATCCTTAAAGACCCAGCTTCGCTCTCCTCCAGTGTCTTCTGCTGGGGTTGTACCTGATTTTGTTACTAATTTTCATCTGAACCAGTTGGGGAATTGGACTATTTTGCCTTCATTTCTTGACCAGGAATCACCTGATTTTGAAAGTCTTGTGAGAAGATATGGCAAGAAACGGAGGCAGATGAATGTCACATGATAGCAGATGAAAGAAGAGAGCTGTTTTTCTAATGTGTATGTAGTGTGTGTGTGTGTGTGTGTGTGTGTGTGTGTGTGTGTGTGTTATATGCCTACATGTGCAGGTATGCATGTATGTGTTTAGCTGCACATTATTATTACTGTTTTTTTCTTTTCTGGCAAGGAGGAGGCCAGAGGTTGACATTAGATGTCTTCCTCCATTTTACTTTTTGAAACAGATTCCACTGAACTTGGAGCTGCCCAGCAAGGCTCTAGGATCCCTCAGACTCCCAGAGATATGTCACACACACCCATCCCATGCTAGAGTCACAGAAGCAAGCTACTGTGTCCTGATTTTATATTAGTAATAAATATCTACACTCAAGGCTTCATGTTAGCTGAGTAGCAGCCATTTTACCCCGAACCTGTTCTCTTTGTCTTCCTTCCTTCCTTCCTTCCTTCCTTCCTTCCTTCCTTCCTTCCTTCCTTCCTTCCTTCTTTCTTCCTTTCTTTCTTTCTTTTCTTTCTTTCCTTCCTGAGACAGGATTTCTCTGTGTAGCCTTGACTGTCCTGAACTCATTCTGTAGACCAGGGTGGCCTTGAACTCAGAGATCCACCTGCATCTGCTTCCCAAGTGCTGGGATTAAAGACGTGCACACCCCTACGCACGGCTGAAATGTTATTTCTTAGAACAAAAACAAAACAAACAAAACAAAACCTTTATTCTGTTTGGAAGGTGCAGCTTTCTTCTTCTTCTTCACTGAGGCCTTCCTTAACCTCCCAGTGGCTGGTTTCCTACCCACCCGGGTCTGCACTGCAGGTGCATCTGCGGCTGGGTCAGAGGCAAAGGAAAGCCTGAAGGGGGTTGTGTGTAATGACAGAAGTATATCGACAAATGCAACTTTTAAACTACAGTTCAAGCCACTCAAGAAATTCATTGTATTTCTACACAGTCAGGAGTTGTTTTTGAGATAATTAAGTAGGATTAAGAATGTTTCCTTTTCCACAATTAGTTGGGAAATTGACTCTGGAAATGGTTGTTAGTCACAACTGGGGTGTTTTCTGAGAGTCCAAGATGGCTCACCCCCTAGGTGGCCCTCCAGAACTCCTGCTTTTTTACTTCTTCCATGAAGGAGGGAAATGGTTCAGTGCAGACAGCAGTCCATGGAGAAAGCTTGGAAGGCTTTCCAGTAGCAGGCTAATCAAATAATCACAAGTTTGTAGTAACAGTTGACTTCAGCTCGCCAGCAAGATCCCAGAACCTGCTTATTAAACCTCAGGGCATTGCACGCACTTCAGGATTTCTCTGCTCAAATGGGCAGTTTCACTTACACGTTTTAGTCGATAAGGTGAGACATTTGCTCTGAATAGGGACGAGGTCTGTCAAAAGGACGTAGATAAGTGTCCATACATACATATACTTACAGCATACTGCCCAGTTTGACATCGTTTTATCATCTGCTCCAAAGTGCCTAGGCAGAAAGCCAAAAGCCTCAGAGTCTGCTTTCATTTCAACAAAATCATAATGAATGATTTAAAGAGTTAGGTCTGCTTAATTAGCAATATCTATGCATGAGCTTTTTATGCTATAGATTTCATGAACTGTTCAATCTGTTGCTTGGATGGATCACACACACACACACACACAACTTTATGAAAGTCAAAATCAGAAAGAGTAAGAGCAAAGGGAGAAAAATCAGAAGGACAAAATTCTGAGCGTCTTGATCGGAAACACAAGCATTTTAGAATGCCCTCCTTCCCGGACACGCCTCCCAGCTAATATTAATATAACGCCCACTAACTACCGTTGCTACCTTTCTGCTTATTGTCAGTGGTGGGAATCTGTAGACCCTTTTCCCTCTTTTTACATATGTAAGATGAACAGGGTTGGTGAACAGGCCTTCCCTAGGAATGTTACCTGAGAGAATTGTCTGTTTCGTGATACACACACACTGAATGTGTCCCAAAGTATCATTCCCTCAATGGTCATATCTCATGTACGGTGTCCCGGGGGCCTTTGGCAAGGGCGTGGTTGTGCTAAGTGTCCCTAGGCATGCTTGCACACTCCATGAACAGTTGTTTTCAGAGGTCAGAAACGAAAAGCATATGAAGAGGAAGATGCAAACCTGGTTGAATCCCGAACAGTTACAGAGACATAAGAGTTCAGCAGTGTCAGAGTGAGATCTTTTCCTGAAGCCGAGAAACAGAACCTCAGAACTGAAATGGAGGCATGCCCTGTGGAATTAACACACTGTGTGGCTGGGTTTGATCACTGACACAACATATCCTGGCCTGGGAAGGGAGTCTCAATGAAAAATTGTCTAGATGAGGCGGCTCTGTGGGATTGCCAGTGAGGAAATTTCCTTACATGTATTTAGTGTGCATGCAAGTGTGTGTGTGTGCATGCATGTGTGTGTAGGCATGTGCAGGTGTGTCTGCACCAGAGGACAACTTGCAAGAGTCATTTCTCTCCCTTTTGTGCGTCTCTCTGGTGATCTCAAGCCATCGGGCTTGGTGTCAAGCATCTTTTCCGTGAAGACATCTGAGTGGCTTGGGATTTTCTTAATTCAGTTGATTAGGGTGGGCATATACTCTGATTGTAAGTGGTAGCATTTCCTGGGCTAGTGCCTGGACTGAGTGGAAAGGTGGTAATTTGAGCAAGAGCATTCAGGCAGTAATTTGTTGCTCTTTCTTTAGAAGCAAAAGGTGCTGGATCACCTGTAGGCGGAGTCCTGGACTCCTGTGAGACTCCTGACATGGGTGCTGGGCTCTCTCCAGGAGCTGAATACACCCTTAACCACCAGCTCATCTCTCTAGCGTCAATGTCCAGTTTTGTTGGTGATAATAACAGAATAAAAATAATCCAAATAGCCTTAACAGGGCCTAGTTAAAATGATTATTTATAGTATACCCAGTCATATCCTAATGTAAAAAAAATTACCACAATATGTTGATGAGAAAATGAGTAGTTCAGTATATTAAGAGTGCTAATATTTCTATAAAAATCAAGGTGAACAATAATACTTAAAATTATTTAAAAATATGATTGCTTAAGAAATTGTTTTCAGACAGGAGTGAGACTGGAGTAGATGGAGTTACTGGAGCAATTAACTTTTCATCTTTTGATTTTTTTATATGCTTAAAAATTTTAGAATCATGTTAATATGGTTCTTAAAAAAAAAGACAAAGAAATGCCTATGGTAGATGAGTTTGGTCTCAGCAATTATAGTCGACTGTGGTGGCTGCCTGATGGACAATGTCAGGGAGGGCTTAAAGTCATGTCGCTCCAGCTAGAGGGCAGAGGTTTTCCGAAATTAGGACCAAGATGGACTCTTGCCTCTAGACCACGTCTTGTTACATCTAGAGGAGGCTTTGTTTGCTCTCATCTGGCAATGGTCATGGACACCTGAGCTCATCATGTCTCTATTGCACTGACAAAATACCAGAAAAAAATCACTTTAAAGGAGACTTACGCCTCAGAGCGTTCAGCCCATGCCTCTGCTGTTTTGGGCCCACAAACAGGTGTAGCATCAACGGCAATGAGCATGTAATGAAGTAAAAACGACTCACCCCTTCGTGTCCAGGATTCAAGGAGAGAATAAAATCGGTACGATCTCAACATCTTTCCAGGGCCCGACTGGATGATCTCAGTTCCCTCCTAAAGCTCCCACTAACACCAATAACAGCACTGGCCACATCCCCCACAGCCTGTAAAGAACAGTGAAGATCCAAACCACATGGGGAGGAGTGACTGAGAACAAAGTATAATGACACATGTATGAAGACAGCATGATGAAGCCCTCACCCTGTACACAAACCTAAACATAAACAACAGGAGAAGATGGGACTCATTCGGGTTCTGCAGAACAATTTTTAAAGGTGAAGTAAAAGTAAGTGTAAAGGAGATAAACTAAGTGCGGGCATAAAAGTTTACGAAACACCGCAAATTCAGTAAAGCACGTGGGTATCTATAACGTGTTCATCACAGCACAGTGGGTGCAGTGAATTCCGAAGAGGCAATGACTGCAATGATATTCTGAGAGGCCTGAAACAGCTGGCTGTGGTGTGACTATATCTGTGGGTCCTATCATCAAGGGCATTGCTAATTCTATCGCCAAATCACTATATTGGTAGTGGAAGGAAATGCTAAATTGTAGTATGTAAAAATAAAGATGTAATTTGTTCCCCCTGTTTGTATCCAGACTCTTGGGCCCTGTGTTGTTAGTGTCTGTGGCCAAATTGACAGGATCTGGAATCAACTAGGAGGCAAGCATCCAGGCACACTGTGAAGGCTCGTCTAGATGAGGTTAGCCTCTAGGCATACTGTGAAGGTTCATCTAAACTACTTTAACTGAGACAGGAAGACCCACGAGATGGGATGTCCCATTCCCTGGGTTCCTCCCTGAACTGCGTAAAAAGGAGAGAGCTCAGGGAGCATCAGCATCCTTCTCTGTTTCCTGACTGTGACTACAACTTGACCTGTTGGAACTGAATCCTTAAATGGCAAGCTAAAATAAACCATTTCTCCTTTACAGTGCTTTTCCAGCATATGTTATCACAGTCATTAATGCAGGCCCCTTGAGAAGGAATTCAGAGGCCCTTTGCCCCCCAAAACTTTACTTGATATTGGAGCATAGGCCCTGGCCCTTGTTTGTCAAGCTGTTCCTAAGGCATTCGAGATTGGGGTTCACTGAAGTTGAATTGTTTGCATCAACAACTGATGCCTATTCATCGACCCCAATCTATCTCCTCCCAAGACTCCCTTGGATGTAGTGAGGGGGCCCACACAAGTATCAAGATGTAGGCAGTTGTGGGATACATGAACCGTGTGACAAGAGGAGCCAGCCTGGAGCAGGAGTATGGTCTTGACAAGTCCAATCCCTGAACATCTCATTTTGAGACCAGCAAAGTAAGGATCCCTTCCTCCCTGTTCTGCTCCTGCATGACCTGGTACATGTAGTTTGTGACCCCACCCATGCCATCCTTGAGGTGGTCGTGTAGTCTGGTGGCCAGGTTTCAGGTTTCTCATAAGGATATGTCCAGCTAGCACCTGGAATTCCTCTCCAAGCAAATGAAGCACCTTAGCCCTGGCCAATGACACACAGCCACCCCCAAAACTCCTACCCACCACAAGGTTTATGTAGCCCTTATTCTCCCAATAAAGACAGCTGTGTCACTGAAAGGCCCTATCACTGAAAGAGCTGTATCAGAAGCCCCTCCCCCCCCCCGCTGTGCCCCCCCCCCCCCCCCCCCCCCACGGCTAAGCTTCATTCTTTCCAGTCCAGCAGTCCAGCATCTGTAGGAATTGGTGCCTGGATACCATGAAGAGAAGAAGCAGGACACGGGGTCCTGAACAACAGACAGTGGTCCAAGTCATCACCAAATTCCCTGATAGACAGAATATTCTTCTTGAGGTGACTGTTCCTTCATACAGTAAGCCTCTTTGGGAGCAGTCACCAACCCTGCTGGACGTGGTAGAAGCAGCTGAGAAGACTGACTGTCAGAGCATCCATTGGCTCAGACATCACTATCAGACTATTTTTATAAGAACCACACATCAATATTAGCCATACAATATAGAATAAACATACTAAAATCTACAGACCTAAAGAAGCTAAACAACAAGGAAGACCCTAGGGAGGACACTTAAATCTCATTCAGAATGGTAAACAGGATAGACATCAGAAGGGGTAGAAGAGAGAGAACAGGATGGGAGCCTACTATAAGAGGTCCTCTGAAAGGCTCCACCCAACAGGGGATCGGAGCAGATGTTGAGACTCAGGGCTAAACTTTGGGCAGAGTGCAGGGAATCTTTATGGAAGAAGGGCAGGGCGGGGGGGGGGGGCATGGAGGGGACAGGAGCCTGACATGGAGACCAACAAAGCTAAAACAACCTGAGCCCAGGGGGTCCCTCAGAGACTGACCAAGGACCATGCATGGAGAGGACCTAGACCCCTGCTCAGATGTGGCCCTTTGGCAGCCAGTCTCCATGTGAGTACCCCAGTAAGGGGAGCAGGGGCTGCCTCTGTCATGAACTCAGTTGTCTGCTCTTTGATCACTTGCCCCTGGTGATGCGGCCTTGCCAGTGGAAGAGGATATAGGCAGTCCTGAAGAGACTTGATGAGCTATGGGCAGATGGCAGAGGAAGACTCCCCCTTTCCATGGACTAGAGGAAGGGAACAAGGGGGAAGAGGGAGGGTGGTAACAGGAGAAGATGAGGGAGGGGGCTTCAGCTGGGATATATTGTGAAAAAAAATAAATTAAAAAAATAGAAGAAAAAAGAAGAATCACACATCATTGTAAGTTGATTGACTTATAATTATCTTTTGGTAGAAAGTAGGACTGCAGAGGCTTGAGAGATGGCTTAGCAGTTAAGAGCTTGCAGAAGATGCAAGTTGTTTCCAGCACCCATATGAGGCAGCCCACAGCCACTTATCACTCTAGCTTTAAGGATCTGATGTCCTCCTTTGGCCTCTACACCTAAGCATACATATACATGTAATTAAAAATAACTTCTACAAACAAAGAAGCAAGTAGGACTGGAAACACTATTTTGCAGATGTAGGCCTTTAACAAACCCACAGGCAGAGCTGTGTCACAAGGGGAACACACTGGGTCCCACATTTTTAGGATATAAAATTAAACTCAAACCTGGCCATTACCACTTACTATATTTAAATGGTAGCTATGATTTCACAGAGGAAACTGGTGAACAGCTTCCGCCTGGGACAGCAAAGAGTTCTGTTTTCAGAGAATATCAGCATAGCGTTCTGGTGGAGGTTCAGGTAAGTGCCCAGAAACTTTCAGGGCTGTGCAGGGTCCCTCAGAAACTCTAGAAGCGGTTGTAGCTGAAATCCTGAGAGAATGTGTTTTGATACGTTGGGCTCAGCATTCTGTCCCTGACATCAGGCCTGCTCTGAAGGCTCCTACTCAGTAAGGTCACCCTCACCCTTTCCCTGTCTCAGTCAGGCACAGAGAAGATGCTCAGCTTCCGAAAAGGCCAACCCCGCCTGGGCCGCCATCGTCTGAAGACTCAGGGTTAGTGACTAGGAGTACCTAGAGGTATCCACGTTGGCTTGAGCTAGCTCCGTCTACAGACCTGCTGACACTAGTTCCTGTTGCTAACTCCCAAAGGTGCGGAAAGGGTGAGTCCTCTCATTTCTTATCTCCTCTGTCTTCCCCTTCTCTTCTTCCCTCTCTCTCTCTCTCTTTAGGCCCCTTCCGTTCACTTCCTCATTCCATTCATCTTTCCCTTCCCTGTTTCCTTTCTTTGACAAGGCCTTGCTCGGTGGCCTAGGCTGCCCTTGTTTCTGTTTAAAACTCTGGAAGGTAGAACAGGTTCTGAGCCCCTTATGCCAAAATCAATTTGGAGCCTGTTTTTCCTCACATAAAACATCTTTAGGTTACATTTCTCTGAATACCCAGTCAACACTCGTGGCATACCTGGGCTTTATGAAGCAAAGAAATGAGTCTGAACTTAATCTGATCAATATATAACGTATAGAGGAGTAGGCGGAAAACAAACCTGGTTGATCTTCATTAGGGCTAAAGATGAAAACATGGATGGCACTAAGAGCGGCCCACTCTGGACGTGCTGTCTACAAGCCGCAAACTGTTATTTCTGGGTCTGTTTCATTCCATTGGTGCACTTTCGTCTTGTCGCCAGCACAGCAACGGCTGTGGTGGTTGTAGCTGTGTCACAGGCTTTGAAATCCGTTAATTGTGAGATCTCCAGTGTTTCTTTTTAAGAGATTGTTGTTTTGCTGTTCGGGTCACTGGTCACAGGATGCCAAACAGAGCCTTGCCCAGAAAGGACACATGTGGGGCAGAGCCAGTGAGTGCACACTTTTCATAACGTTTTCCTGAAGCAAATCTTCAAACCTATTCAGAGGCAGAGAGAGTGGTACAATGAGTCCTCACTGTGGGGTAAATGTCTAAGCTCACTTCCAGGCTTTGAAAATCCATAAACTAGCCCTAAGCTCAGGACTTGGAATCTCACCAGTCCTCACCCTAGGAAACTCAGCTACCCAAATCCTCTATAAAGTCCGCCTCTGGCTCAGTTCTTCGCTGCTTCTCCCCTGAGCAGAGGCAGCCGCCCTCTGTGTCTCTCCCAATAAATGTCTGTGTGAGGTTCCTGTGTGCTGTGGCTCTGGTAGTCCTTGACCCCCTCTGCCACAATATCTCCCCTTTCAGGGCTGTAACACTTGATTGAGGAACCTTTCCCCTAGAGCTTTAACACTCCATAGCTGTAATACATCCAGGAATACATTTAAATAGGAATACATGTAAATCAAGTTACAAAGAACAAGGGCACCTTTGAAGAGGTTAAGAATTCTAGTAAGAATACAGAAGGCTGCTGGGTGTGGTGGCGCATGCCTTTAATCCCAACGCTCAGGAGGCAGAGGTAGGCAGATCTCTGTGAGTTCGAGGCCAGCCTGGTCTACAAAGTGAGTTCCAGGACAGCCAAGGCTACACAGAGAAACTCTGTCTTGAAAAACAAAAAAAAAAAAAAAAAAAAAAAAAAGAAAAAGAAAAAAGAAAGGGGTGGGGGGAGTATGAACAAAAAAGGAAGAAGGGGTTCAAATGACCAAAAGCAAGAATGACAACTTACCTTGCCCTGGAAAACTCTTGATATGACTGGCAAGATTTAAGAATAAATGTATTACATTAAAGTAGTTATTGTTTATTGGATGTGCTGAACAGTGTTCTACAAACTTACAAGGCAACCATTATTGTCATTCCATTTTATAGATTCCAAAGCTGAGGATTTAAAAAGTTTAATGTTCTCAGTGTTCCAGGTGAAAGGCACCTGTCAGAACTCAGAGTTGAACTTAAGACTATTTGACTCTAAAGTCTACCAGCAACAATGAGTCTACAGTTGTCTAGTCCATGGACTTTTTAGTTCAAAAGCAGTTAACGCACTAGGTGAAAGGTCAAATGCTCTTTATCCTCATTCTTGACTGTGTATATCAGAACACGAAGGTGTGACGCCTGGGACATTTGAAACACTGTTTTAGTCTCCCTTGAAGTTTTGAGAAGCCCTTCTCTGTGCTACTGCTGCAGATAAGCAGTCTCTACTGGACATTCTCTAAACTTTTTTTCCCTAACCCTTTATCTGTGAAATGTTTTAAAATGTGTTTTCTCATTTTCTCTCCAAAGTATCGTTAGACTTGCATTTGTGTGGGTTCTGCATGTCCAGGTTTCACCAACTGAGGATGGAAAATATTTGTGAAAAAAGTTCATCCTTTGTCATTATTTTCCAAACAATACAGTGTTGGCACCCATTCACAGGGTGTGAGGGATCACAGGTAAGGGAGAGACGACAAAGGAGCACAGGAGGTTGTGTGGACCACAACCACGGCCACACAACTTCTCAGACGGGACTGAGGGTCCGAGGACTTGGACAACCGGAGGTGTCTGATGTAGTTTCATCTGTTGCTATTATGAACACCAGGACCAAAAGTAACACAGGGGAGGAAAGGGTCTATTTGGATTTTAGCCCATCATCAAAGGAAGTCAGGGCAGAAATTCAAGCAGGAATAGAAAGCGTGAGGCCCTCTGCGTGGTGGCTTGCGCAGGCCCTGGCTTTCTTGCTCAAGTTTAGCTGGATTTCATATGATGTCGCGACCACATGTGCAGAGAATGGTGACACCCACAGTGGGCATAGTGAGTCCCCCACAGACGTGCTCTCAGGCCAATATGACCTGGAGAAGCGGACTCTCCTCTCAGGCGACCCAAGCTATGTCGGATGTGCTGGCTAGTCTTATTCAACATGGCACACAAAAGAGTAATTGACAGGAGGGAATCTTAATTAAGAAAATGCCTCCATGAGACACAGCTGTAGGGATTCTTAGTTGTGGATGGAGGAGGTCCCAGCCCATTAGGGTGGGGCACCCCTGGATTCTATCAGAAAGCAGGCTGAGCAAGTCATGGAAACCAAGCCAGTAAACAGCACCCCTCCCTGGCCTCTGCATCAGCTCCTCCTCTAGGATCCTGCCATGTCTGAGTTCCTGTCCTGACTTCCTTCAAACAGAGCCTGTCCTCCCCAAGTTTCTTTGCTCTACAGTTAAAGCTAATGAGAATAGAGCTGTAGGAAAAACATCTCTCACAGATAAGAGGGAAGTCTGTGTACACATTCTTTATAAGAATATTTTCGGCATTGGTTCTTATATAATGCCACTATTCTGTATCACGTATAATAAAATTTAAACAAATAAAAACTTGAAGATACTTCCGCAACACAGGCTTCCCATCACTTTTGAGAGTAGTGGTTTACAGCAAAGATACTTGAATTTTATTTCTTTATTCAGTGGTGCTGTGGGATCAACCCAGGCCTTTGTATATATTAAGTAAATAGTCTCTCACCGAGACACAACTCCAGCTTACTATTTTAATTTTTAAATTCTACTTTATCATGTCACAAATATCAGGAATCAAACTAAATTAAGTTCTCAGATAGGGGTGAAGAGTCAGAAAGTCTCACATAAAAATGCTGTGAGAAAAACCAGTTTGTCTAGAGCCTGAGTTGTCTAGAGCCCGTGTTGGGAATGTGGGTTAGAGCTGAGCAGTGAGCCCCTTGGGGAGGGGAACATGGCCCAGCCTTGCCTACCTCACCACTCTGAGTTACCCGGCTGGGATGGTTTCAGGCTGTTATGCTGGATCCACTGTCTCAAGTTTAGCATTTCTAACTCCAGCCTTGCCTGGAGAGCACTCTTATCATGGCTACTGTTCAGTAGCTACTTCATAAGTTTTATCCTCTCTTAAAGTCAGCCATCTTACTTTGACACATACACTTTTGCCATTTTTAAGGCTCCAAATGCTCTAAATCAAGGAGCCTTTCCTACAGGAGTCATCTTCATTATAAACCACGATTACTGCATTTGTCAGCACGAGAGCTTATTTTAGTAGGTTAGCCCAGGTTATTTTAGTGCCTGGTGATAAAAATATGCTTAGAAAAAGAAGGAATTTCATCAACCAAGGTGTTTTTCAACCCTGGCTGACAGGGCCAGTGGTTTCAGGGAGATTTAAAATAAGTATGTTGTCACTTTTTACGGAAAAGAAGAACGTGTGAAGATGAAAGCTAAATAACAAATTAACAAGCAAGGTTCGCTCAGGAGCTCAAAGCTCTCAACTGTAGGGAAGTAATGTGGAGAGACAAAAAGCAATTTCTTTAGTGCCTCAGCTTCATAAGGAAAAGCAGCCACTGAAACTCACCTTCAAGTGTGTTTACCCATCTGTAACTTGGCCACCACAGAGTGCCACTCCACAGCACACCTAGAAACAAGGAACCAGAGGCTCAGTCGCAGAGGCCCGATTGCTGGGTTTTATCTGGGCCTTCTTCCTGGTCACAATAAATCTTACTAGAAAGAATAGTATAGAAATGGGGAAAGGACAATCTGAAATGTGGTTGCTGACGGTTAAAATCGTACACTGAATGCTTTGTTAGTGAGAAAGCAAGATTAAATTGTCTTGGTACAATTAAATTCTGCAAATATATATTTAGGACTATAGGATTTTATAGAAAACACTGAGCACAAAAGGAATTTCAGAGTGGCCAAAGTTACAACAGACACTTCAGCAGATATATTTAATCCTTCCTGTGTGATGCTTACAAAAAGAATTAAAGCTTGTAAAATAATATTAGTAAAATTAAGGACAGAAGAAATATCACAAGAATGATCTCAAGAAGCCTTTCCTACAGGAGTCATCTTCATTATGGGCCCTGTTGCAGATAATGTAAAAGTATGGTCTAATAATGTTTATTATTAGCCCTATAATTATTGCAGTGGTATTATCTAACCTGATATTATAATCAATTAAAGACACAGATTTTAGAATAGCCCTGTTTCACCTGGGGCAGGGCAGATATCACCTCCTAAGCTGCCTTTGCCTCCCAAGCCCCCATCCTATGCTGTCTGCTCTAATAATTTTTATCTGGGCCACCTCCCATCTGTAATCTCAAAACACTTGCTGATGTTCTTCATCTGGGCTGCTCTCCTCCAGGCACGCTGATCCTGTCACGTGCTCCTCTCTGCGCTAACCCATCGCCACTCTCTGCTTCCTTCCTCTTCCAGTACCTGTCTCTCCTTCTCCCAGGATCCTTCTCTCCCCCAAACCCTCAAACCTTCCCTTCACCTCTCACATCCCTGCCCAGGTGTAGGCATTTTAATCAGCCAATCTGGGATAACTGGGGAACATCCCTTATCACCAATGGATACAGGAAAGTCAATGTTAGTAACAGTGTTCATGGCAGGGCGGTAACCAGACCTCAAGTCACTGAGGGACTTTCCTCCAACCAGGCCCCCTACTAATTTAGGGGCCTTCTTCTTTGAAGCATCTCGAACCAGGCTGTTATAATCTATTGCCCCACTAGAACGGAAGGGAAACTTACCGAGGTGCTGCATGAACTCACTTTGGAAAATGGATTGTGCTCATAAGCGTGGGGGTTCAACAGGATGGCTCTAAACCCAGACCACTGTGAATGGCCGGTCTGTACTCTGGGCACAGAGGGCCCCGTTCCTCCTGGAGGCTACTGTCCTGATCTGGCTGGTCTATGAGCACATGCAGAGACAGTCTGGTTGAACACATTCAAACGTACCATGTAAGGTAGCCATGATTGGTTGCCATCACTTCTCTTGTTATCCTTACAGCGCCATTCTAAGTAGAGGGCTTTGGCAGCCCGAGTTCCTGTCTTCACATCACTTTCCCTGCTTAGCCAGCGTTCCCAGGTCATAGTTCCTAGCCTTGCTTCATGACCCAGGTCTTGCACACTCTCGCTGCCTCTTCTGCGGCCCATGCTCTCTGGAAACCCAGACTTTAACCCTCCAACCCTCCTTATACAGTCCTGCCAAAGTCACCAGGGACCTTTGTCTAAGCTGCTCTACCATCACCACTGTAAGGTCTAGAGACCCTTCTTAAAGGATCTGAGCAATAAACAGGGTTCATAGGAGGTCCATAGCAGGTATGTCTTCAGACAGTGAGTGCTCTTACTTCTGCATCAAGAGATCTTCTCTGGAAGTCCTTTGGCACATATACTTGTTTATTTACTTATTTATTTGTTTATTATGTTGGAAGATGGTCTTGCCAGCAGCCAGGATATATTTTTTCTTTTCTTTTTCTTCTTTTTAAATAACTTTTCAAAATTGTTTTGAAGTTGATATAAGGACATCATTTCCTCTCTTCCATTGGCCCCCTCCTACCTACATGGAAGCATGAACTCTTCTTATTTCTTAAATGTATGGCCATTTTTAAATCGTTGTTCATATGTATGCATACATTCCTAAATTCTAAACATGGCCTGCTCAGTTTGTATGTTACCTCCATGTATATGATCTCAGGCCGACCCCTTGGTGCTGGATAAACAAGTGGGAGGGCTCTTCAGAGGAGGCCATTCTCCCATTCTCAGCATTCCCTAGTTGCTCATAGATTTTTGGGGACTGGAGGGGTGTCTATGTTTGAGAAAGGGAAATTCTAGCTTCTCCAGATAATTTAGAAGAAGAACCCAGCTTTTCTGGTTGGTCCGACTTGGGCCAGCCAGTGAGCAAGGCTTGCTATGCACTTTGGTTTGCTTAGTCCCTGTCCTAACCCCATTTCTTCACTAATAAGGAGGTCACTACTCCAGCGACGACCTCATCCTTCAAGTTCAGCTTGGGTGGCACAGTTGCCCCTCAGCAGGGTTTAGTGCTGCCTTAAGACTCTGGAGATCTGAAGGACAGGAAGGAGGACACACTGCAGATAATCAGGCCAAGAAAGTGATTACAGTGTGATGGTTAGAGGTCTGTCTGGGACACACTGGAAGGCCCAGGGAGACGGCAGGAAAGCCAGGGTGGTGAAGGTCAGGCTGGTGACAGTGGTGAGGTAGATCTGTGGGCAGAACTGGTAAGACTTGGTCATGGACTTGACTGGTGAAGGCAGTATTGTTATGCAGACTATAAAGAATATTAGATGTTTAGCTTTGGACTTTGTCTTTTAAAGTAATGATAAAGGGGTGTGTGTAGTGTGTGTGTGTGTGTGAGTGAGAGAGAGAGAGAGAGGGACAAATCTAAAATTTTCTTTTTACTTCATCTTGCTTCTTTGAAACTAACTTTCAAATGAGTAGTCACACAGCATGCTGTCTCTTTTAATCTTTTTCAAACAAAGACAGTTTTATCTACTTCTCATCAAAGTTAATTGATGGAGAATATTTTCAAAACTTTTTTCTATAGTCTAATTTTAAATGCCCCAAAGGACACAACTTCACCTGCATTTTAGACCACTCCGAAAGTATTAATTTTGTGGAATGTTTTTAGATTGAATTAACAGGCTTATCAACCTTGCCATTCAATCTTGCCAATTGCCAAAATCAGAGACTGAACAAGTTTTAATTTTTCAAAATATCAGTTATAGGTAGAAGCATTCAACTCAGCCTCTGATCAGTTTTCTAGCTATCCACCATTTAAGCTCACTAAAATAGTTGAATTAATCTTCTGAAATGTTAGGTGGCAACAGTTTGATGCTGTTGATGTTGTGTGAAAATCCAACAAAGCACTTTCATTAAAATAATCTGTTTTTATTTCATGTTCTACTTTCCCCTTAAAAACTGACTTTTTACTTTAAATTCCCACATACTAGTTGTTGGGTATTTTTTATACTATTTTCTGTTGAGTGAGTCTTCATCTCTAATTCTGTCTTTGATGGAGATAAGCATTCCTACTTACGGCACTGAAGAGAGGGCTTAATGGGTAGAGTGTGCACACACCTGCATGTGGAAGTCTAAGGGCCTGAATTTGGATGCCAGCACCCACCCAGAAACCTGGTCCTGGCCTCCTGCACCTGTGATCCCAGCACTGGACGGAAGTGGAAGCAATGGGGTTGCCGGCTCTCGCTGGCTGTCAGCTAGCTCTAGGGTCAGTGAGAGACCCTGCCTCAAGGCACACTGTTAACACTGGTAGAGGGCATTCTCTGGCTTCTGTGGGCACACTTATCTACATACATGCGTATGCTGTGCCCCTTTTGGAAGAGTCCACCAATTTGCTCAAGCCGAGGGAGATGAAAAATTACATTTATTGTAAATTAAGATGATACTGAAGAAAATGGCTTACAGCAGTGAGCAAGGAAAGCTCCTCACTAAGATGAGCAGGATGTGTGCTTTTTGTAGAAAGGCAGGCCACAGAGAGTAGCAGGAGGAAGGGGCTAAGACACAGGTACCTGGTTTCTGGTCTCCAAATTCACAGTTGGAAAATGCATCATCTCCCTTGTAGGAACAAGAAAAGGGCAGATATAGCAAGCACATTAAGTAAAGGGTTTCTCTTTCTCCCACAAGGGGTCTTCTTTCCCACACTTTCCATCCTTGATATCTGTGCATTAGGCTTAACCATTAATTTCAGGACTGAACATGGGTGAGACTATCTTTCCAAGCAAGAGGCAAGCAACCTACCAGGGCAGAGCTACTTTTTAAACAGTACATCCTTCCTACATCTCTACACGAATGGGCTCTCCTCCATCCATTCCAACCAGGATCTCATCCATCATGCTGTTGCCTGGCTGCTTTTTATTACTTCTTACCTTGTCATTTTGAGTCTTAATTCCAAAGCTTCTTCAGGTGTGTTTGCCCTGGGCACGGCAGCACTCACGTCCTCATTTTTACTTGGAGCGATAGCTACAAACTCATTAGCGCCTCAAGCAGCTTCTCTTCTCTATGCTTACTGCCCTCTCTGCTTGTTGGTTTCTCTGGGAACAGAATCTGGGTTCTCTGAAAAGCAGCAAGTGCTCACAACTGCTGACCTATCTTTCCAGACTGTTTCCGGTTTTACTATGTGTGCAGGCTGACCGTGAAATGTGTGAGCTTCCTACCTCAGTTTCCCCAGTGCTGTCCAGTGGGGAAAATGGACAGCCAGTGTCTGTCCATTTTCACAAGAGCTCTGTACGGCTCCTGGGGAAGGAGTCTCGGCAGCTTGGAGAGGCTTTGGCTAGGAGTCATCTGCATTCTTAGTCCCTCAGAGTCCCTGCGAGTTGGTGGGATTTGCTTCTATCATTAGATTTGATTGGGTTTACATTACTCCTTGATCTGTACATAAACCCATCTACCCCCAAATAACATAAGCCGCAGGTGCTCCTTTCTCCCTCAGTGGCTACACTCCCCGCCCCCACCCCCCAAGCTTTCTCTTTCTGAAGCTTGCTATTCTCGGTTTTTAACTTATATCCATTTGCTCGTGTTCTAAGCTGAAGAACAATTTAGAGAAAAGTGCAGACGGTTTGATTTCCCCAACAAATCTGTTTCCTAGAGACAGTGTTCTAGAGACAGGAGAACACTTGTCTTTTTAACCTTTGGTTTTAGGACAATTTAACTTGTCTTTTACTCGGGCATTTCGCAATAGGGGTGCCCACTTCTGTTTGCGAGGTTCTTATTGAAAGCCCACACGGGTACCTATCTGCGGAGCCTGATGTGTGGGCTCCAAAGACATGGTCAGAGCAGGTATGATTACAAATCCAGGCAATGTACTAACACAGAGGCTGCCGCTGGCCGTGGACGCCTGGAACCTCGGACGCTAGTGCCGTAGGGCACACACGGTATGTGTGGGTCTCACTTGTAAAGAAAGGGCAGAATTAGAAAGCTACTTCTCTGTATTACCTCTACAAAACATAGGCAAAAATCACTCAGGACATTACAAAGAGGAGCTGAGAAATAGAAGGGGAACTGTTTTTGGGTTTTCTTGTCTTTTAGGGGAGGATGTGGAATGTGGCCTCACCTTGTACTGAGGCGGCCTCAGCCTCTGGAGCAGTGGCGTGTGAGCCCTCCTCTCGGCAACCAGCCGCTGCAGTTTTGACTTCTCTAGCATTGGCTAGTACGTGGCTGATGCAATTCAGTGCTTCTCACGAAGCAGTTTTGCAAACCCTTTTTGGTTCCACATTTATTGACGCCTTTAGATCTACCAGTTAGCGGCTGTCTCATTGCTGTGAGGAGACACCACGATCACAGCGACTCTTACAAAGAAAAGCATTTATCTGAGTCTGGCTTACAGTTTCGAGGGTCAGTCCATTACCATCACGGTGGGAAGCATGGCGGTGTGCGGGCAGACATGGTGCTGGAGAAGGCGCTGAGGGTTCTAAATCTGGATGGGCAGGCGGCAGGAGGAAGCCCGCCCCACTATGCCCAGCCTGAGCGTGAGACCTCAAAGCCTACCTCCTCCAACAAGGCCACACCTCCTAATAGTGCCACTCCCTGTGGTCCAAGCATTCGAACACAGGAGTCTGTGGGGGCCGTTCTTATTCAAAGTACCATAGCAGAAGAGATGCGTGATAGAACATGCTTAAAGTATCTCAGTTAAGAGAACCCAGCTTAACAAATAGCGGCCTTTAACGAGGGGGAACGCAGGGCTTGGGTGGCAACTCAGCTGGGGAAGCGGCTGCCACGCATGCGCCAGGATCCGAGTCTTACCGCTGTGACCCGCGTAAAGAACCAGGCATGGTGGCACATGCTTGCAATCCCGTCCATGCAGGGGTGGATTCAGGAAGATCCCTGTAGCTTGCTGGCCGCCAGCTTGGTTGGCGGCTTGGAGTCTTGGGTCTCACTGAGTTATCCTATGTCAAAAATCAGGTAAATACCCTCACGTTTTGGCTGTGATGCCTACACATGCACTTGTATGCATCTCTGAACAGCCCGTTTCCTCCAAGACAGGAGGAAATGTGAATTGCTGTAGCACATAAAGCCTTTGAGGTGTCTGGTGAAATCAAACCAACCAAATGGGGTCGGATTAAGCAAACCTAATGTAAAATATCTTAAAACCTTTTAATTTCAGACATGCAGGGGTTGACACAGTAACAAGAATTACTATATACTCTTCACACTGTGCTGCACACATGTACACACATGTATTTTATCTTTCTGTTTCTATACCCATGTACCTTTTATGAGCCTAAGACGCGAGCATCTTGCTTCTTCATCCTTAGAAACTGGGGTGGGGGGGGTGGGGGGGGTGGTTTCCTGAACACGAGAACATTCTCAGACAGTAAGTAGAACCATCAAATTCTGTAAATAGCCATGTTGTGATGGTTAGGGCTGCCTACGCGATAGATCTACACCTGCCCAGCAGACAGACCTCTGAGACACCCGGGAGCGAGTTTCTGCATTTGACTGAGGTAGGACCCGCCCTAAATGGGTATCCCAGATTAACGTAACAGGAAACAGCACCCTCCGCAGCTTCGGCACGAGCAGACTCCTCCTGCCTCATGAGCTGCTCCCCAAAAGTGTGACCCAAAATAAGTGCTCTTTCCCTTAGGTTGCTTTTTGTGCTCTGGTCCCAGCAAGAAAAGTGACGAATGCAGATGCCTTAGTGTTTACAGAATTCTGTGGAATATTTCCAACATTTCCACTGCCTTTCATGGGAGACGGGACACATATTTCCTGTTTCTACATCCAACCCGTTCATCACTCTTTAGCCCTCCTGAATGTGGCGCAGTATTTTAGCTTTTTTTTTGACCTTGACATTTTCATAAGAGTAAAGGCGAGCTATTCTGCAGACTGTCACTTAACTTAGGTTTGACTGATGGTTATGTTACCTAGGCTATTCGCTTCTGGTAGAAATCCACAAAAGTGATTTTTGTTTTCCTGAATGCATCTTATAATGCGTCATGCCTTACCTGTCTCTCAGCTGGTACTACTAAAGCAAGAGACCACCTGGGAAAATGGACAATTACATTGAAAAGTTCTTTTTAACTTTATCAGGTATTGTAGTGCCACCATAGTTAGGTTCATAGACAGTGGTACTTACCTTTGTTATATAGTATATAACAGTATATTATTATATAGTATGGAAAATACATAAATAAGTACATATACATTTTGGGGAAGAGTGAGCTAAATTACAGCATGTCCATTTCTATGGGGTTTATAACAGGAAAACAATACCTGTGTAATATGGTCATGTTTGGGTTATTTTAAAATAGTTCAAACTGTGTACCATCCAGACCTTTGTCCATCTGTCATTATTCTGTGGGTCTTCTTTTAATCATTACATTTACGGCTTACCAACTTAGTACAGAAATCACGTTGAAATTTGTGACTTGATGGGTCACAGAGGCAGGTGGGAAGGAGTCTGAAGTCAGGCTTATACATTTGACTGTTTATTTATAGCTTTTGTGGTCGTCTTACTGTGGATAATCATGAGTTTATGACATGAAATCATTTCAGATAACCATATATCAAAAATTCCCAGTCCAAATATAAAAATGTCATGATTTATTTTTCTTCATTTCTTGAAAAAGTTATTAAGAATAACAACCATGATTTCACCAATGAATTATGCTGTGTTGATGATCAAATCTGAAGTCCTCTTTTCTTCCTGCCTCATAGGAGGACACCATGGCCACTCGTCTGGAGCAGCTTCTCCTAGTTTTCCAAGCGTTCCTGGAGTAGCAACTGGTTCAAAACACTGCTCTGTTTCAAAGCACACAGTCTGGACGTGTCTTCACTGATGACAGGAACACTTTCAATTTGCTCTTGAGCTGTTAGGTCGCTTTCACTGTCAGACAGTGTACACAGCAGACTGTCATTCTCATAGGTAGGAAAATAGTATCTGAAAGCAAGCACAGATACAACAAATAACCAAAGCAGTAAAATTCCTGAAAAGCTCTACAGCTGTGTGCACAGTACCAGTCTTGCCACATCCCCTCACAGACACCTTCACAGCTGTGGAGTGTTGTTTTCCCTCTGAACCTTCCTGTCTGGATTAGCCTGATGGGATCTGTTCTTGCTGGCGGACCACTCAGCTCAGTACCTCTCATAAGAAACACTATGTGGATAGGCAGCCTGCTCCAGGACTGGGCACTCTTCTATGAGATAAAACAGCATCCTCTTCATTTACTCAAAGTCTGAGTCCTTCCAAAATGTTAGCTAAGCCCAAAATTGTTAATTTTTTCCAAAAGTTAAATTTCAAATATCCAACAAAAACATAACCATTACTAGTTCCTTCATCTCTGATCTCTACAAGAACTAAGAACAAGGTACCAGTTCAACAGAGGGCTGACTTTGGCACTCATTAGTTGGAAGTTTTCCAAACAAGGAAAACTAGAGTTCTTTTTGGTTGGAGTTCTAGTTAGAGCCTAATTTAATATTCTCTGGGGGAATACTGAAATGTTTACGTAGCTAGCATGCCAAGCCTTTCACTCGTGTTGACAAGAATGATGTGGGAGCCATCACAGAAGGACTAGATTGGCTAATGGTACTCACTGCAGTTGATCCCATGTCTTTCTGTCAGGAAGTAGTGAGGTGTGTTTGGCTTCCTCCATGTGAGCCCGTAAGTCTGCTTTGGACTTGAACTTGGCATGGCAGCTGTAGCATCTGCACTGGTGAACCTGCCTTCGGATGAAGTTGACCAGCTTCACTTGCTGATAGAAATTTAATCCTGAGAATCATTAGAGAAACTTCAGCATTATTTCTTCATTGTCACTAATTTATTTCCTTTAAAAAATTAAAATTTACTTTACACTGACACGTAAAAACGTAAATATTTGTGTGATAGCATGTGATGTTTTACGATTTATAATCTCACAATACTTATGTTGAAAATGTTAAAAATCTTTTGCTACATATATATTTTTTTGAAACAGGACAGAGTTGGCTGTCTTGGAACCAACTCTGTAGACCAGGCTGGCCTCAACCTCATAGAGATCTGCCTGCCTCTGCTTCCCTGAGTATGGGAATAAAGGTGTGCGCCACTGCTGCTCAACTTTGTTATAATTTCTTACAGGAGACACTCATTCTAATTAACCAACCTGAAAACACGGAACAATTAAAAAGACAATCATGGACACCAATATAGGGCTTATATGTGCTGGTCTACGCCAACCACTTCTTCTGTCTTAATCCACTTAACCTTCCAAACACAGCACAGAGGAGGAGTTGTAATATCAACATTGCTCATCAGGAAACTGTTCAACATTTCACACCTGGGAAATGGCAGAGCCACGATTTCACACCAGGCTGGTGGTTCTGCAGTGCAGTCTTGACTAGGAAACCTGTTGTGTGTAACCTATATACATGTCTGTGACAGCAGCAAGGCAGAGTCGTACATCTAGGAGCCCAGGAGAGCAGCCAGGGTATTGAGAGAGGAGATATGAGCTTCTCCATACATTAGCTCCATAGGAAATCAGTACTTCATGCCTCAGCATGTCTGATCCTAGTCACCCTGAGAGTGATAAACTGGTCACATCTGGAAAAGCTCATATATATATATGAGCACACACAGTTTATTATTTTCTACCCTGCGGCCTACTGTCATATATACACTAAGTGCTGGAGTCAGACTATTCTATAGTCTGACTATTCTATAGTCTGACTTCAAGAATCTGAGCTCTCATCCCGGTGTGGCAGTGTAAGCTTTTGATCTCAGCATTCATAAGGCAAAGGAAGGCAGACCTGATCTACACAGCAAGTTCCAGGTCAGCCACAGCCACACAGTCAATGAAGCCCTGTCTCAGCAATAAAACAAATAAATTATAATAAAAAAAACCCCAAGCCTCAGGCCACCTGTGCTTTCTGCTTGCCTTTTTAAAAGCACTCGTATATGTAAGAGAGCAGAAGAAAGTATCTGAAATTTAAAAAATAAAATAAACCTTTGAAGAACAGAGTTCAGCAAGTATGAAAATCATTGCTCTAGTGAGTTCTTGTTAGAATGTCTGTTCCGAGATGGATCACATGACTGTGGCCCCCAGTCATGGCAAAAGAACACAGCCATCACTTACAGGATGGTTTATAAAAGCACAGCGTCATAGGAAACAACTTCCCAGACTTACCAAGCTCTGACTTTATTCTGAGGAGATCAAACTCATGTGTGTCCTGAAAAAGGGAAGGAATGTATTTGTAAGCATATGAATTATTTACTCTTTCGGGCTGAGGCTAATAGGAGACATTTGACTCACAGGGGCTTGAGTATGTCAGAACAGTCAGGGTTCACCACCTTCTGCTTCTGAAACCTAATTCTAACCACCTCCCTCTATGGTCAGCAGTTTTCTATAGCACAGTTCAGAGCATCAATCAGCTGAAACAGGTTAAGTATTACAGCTCGTTGGTGCAGTTTTTACAATTCACCATGTCTTCAGTCTCTAGCCTGATAAGTGTGTGGTGCGCTGTGGCTGTAGAGTGCAGGCATCTGGACCACAGTTACAGAACCAGGCTTTCTTCATGTCCCTCATCAACTATGCTCTCTTTGGACCGCCACAACACAAAGACTTAGAGTATTCTGCTTTCCTCCTTTCTCCAGTCATCTGTGTAAATGTTTAAATTTGCCACCTCACAGAAAAAGGGTCTAGCTCCCTGCGGCGGCATCCTGTGCAGTGCACCAGATGCAGGACGCTCGGGAGTTCACGACATGCTACCATGGAGAGTAACCCTTGTAGGGATACCAAAAAGGCCACTCCTACATGGTGACAGCTCTATAAATCTCCATCTGTCCATCCTACTGGTAACTTGTTATAGCCATAAGAATATGTACCCATAGTCTTTCTAGGTCTGTCCAGTCCTGATTTTGCTGAACTAAGAACAGTATTTCTGAATGAGGAGGAGTGAAGGTGGAGTGAAAAAGAGATGTCAGCTATAGACAGACATAGCTGAGAAGACAGGAGAGAATGTCAGAACTCCTCAGAAACATTCTATTATTATTATTAATTATTATTATTATATTATCCCCAAGTTGTTGTGATACTGTCATATACCATTAGATATTCGTTTCTTTACCCCAGCATCCAGTCAAGAGTCAGGGCAACAGACAGAGTGCCTGTTATACTTTTGGGTATACTGAGGTGAAGAAAGACTCAGAAATATTAGCTTCAAGCTTCCCTTAACACAAGCATGATACACAGAGAGGAAAGCAGACCTCGTTTCTTCTTTCTAATCTCTGGTCCCCGAAGTGGGTCTAAGCCCACACTTTGTCCAGGTCTGCTCTTGATCTTTGTGAAGAGAAAGTTCTTTGTTCTTTCTATCCTAGTCAAAGGTATAGGAATGAGCCTGGCATGGTGGTGCACGCCTGTAATCCCAGCACTCAGGGAGACAGAGGCAGGTGGATCTCTGGCCAGCTTGGTCTACAAAGCAAGTCCAGGACAGCCAAGGCTACACAAAGAAACCATGTCTTGAAAAACCAAAAATAGGGTTGTAGAGATGGCTCAGATGTTAGGAGCACTAGCTGTTCTTCCAGAGGTACTGAGTTCAATTCCCAGCAACCACATGGTGGCTCACAACCATCTCTAATGAGATCTGGTGCCCTCTTCTGGTGTGCAGACATACATGCAGGCAGAATATTGCATAATAAACAAACAAACAAACAAACAAACAAATAAATAAATGTTAAAAAAAAAGAAAAACAAAAAACAGAAAAAAAAATAGGGATGAACAAAAGAAAGACCCCAGAAGCCCCTACTTTTTGTCAGTGTGGCTGCAGCTCTCTCACCTCCTGAGCCTGGAATTATCAGGGAAGCATGTTGAGGGTGGGAGCAGAGACCTGTGCTGTCTACGCTCAGCTCAGGTCCATCCGGTCACCCTCTACACTGCCCCATGCCCTCTTCTCCTGGGTGGACCTGGCCTTCTCCTGTCTGTCCAGCACACTGTCCAGTACAGGAATGGAGTAGTGACTGGAGGATGTTTGTGTTAGTTTCCCGTCTGTTTCTGTGCCGAGATTTACATCCTTTAACCACCACCACCACCAACACAACAAACCTTCAGGGAGAAAGGACGAAGCAGAGAGTGACAAATACTGCTGCTCAGCCCATGGAGCGGCGCTGTGCATGTTTAGGGAAGTCACCTACCTCAGTGAACCTACTCCAGAAAGGCCTCAAGCATGCCCAGAGTCTACCTTCCTAGGAGGTGTGTCCCATCAACTCCACAAGCAACATAAAGCATCACAGCGAGTGAACGAGGTCCAGTGAGCCCCAGCCCCACACTGCCAGAGTAAAACAAAAGGAAGGAAGGAAGGAAGGCCAAAAGCATCTCACCTTCATGTGCACATACAATTTGTCTATTGTCTCCTCTTGCTGTTCGCAAAATAGACAGACGGCAGAGACAGGGTATTCCTGCCAGTCAGACCAGTCACTAGGTTAAAAACAGAAGACAGAGAACATGGTCATTTCACTGGGGGTCTGTTTTGTAGCAAATGCCACCAGTCTTTGAGTTTGACATAATGGGTTGAGTGCACATCCCATTCTGACTTTCAGATACAGCATCTGACATTCCAAGCACGAGATGACCAGAACAGCCGATAGGCATTGCCCCACTTTCCCTGTTTGCTACTCTTCTGAACAGTGGCTTGAGATGGGAAGCAGTGTGATATTTTCTGGAGTTTAACTCAAAAAGGACACCATCCTGGGCTGCACAGGATGAGCTTGGAGGTGCTGGGCTCCACAGGGTGGGCAGGGCAGCTTCACAAAGCCGGCTCATACACTTCAAGAGGGAAACACTGATGATTTTAAATGGGGCAACGTTATATCTCCAAAAGGCTGCAGAGGCTGGGAACACAGCTCACAGTCACATGGACTGGAGGTGAGACCCCTACGTAACAGAGTCCCACGTAGGCTGTTAGTCCACCTTTGAAGGAGCTCTAGGTAGGAGAGCCCTGCCTGAGCAACAGGGAGGTCACCCAGGGTCCTGCTGTGGTCCCGAGTTCACAAACACGTGTGCCCGCCCACAAACACAGGAGCAAGCACACACACAAGTCAGTCTTCAACAAAGCAGACAGGATCCTTTCCACCGCTTCCTCTAATTCCATGCATTTATCTCTTGAGACAGTCCCAAGTTCTTGTTGTTGTCCAGACAGAAAAATTGCCAGCAGGGAAGAATTGTGAAGATAAGGAAATTCACATTTACATAGAAACAGGGAGAATTTCTTATGGCACATTAAAAATCCAGCTATAACTTTATGATGAGTTGTAAGTTATCTGCTATAACTTCGAGGAACAACTCAATTGCTGCCTGAAAACAGTAACTATCGGGCTGAGGGATGGCTCAGTGGTTAAGAGCATGTATTGTTTTACAGAAGGCTTGAGTTTGGTTCCCAGCACCCACGCTGAGCAGCTCACAACCCCAGTGGTTGAGCTGTTGTGGGAGTTGTGGGGCCTTTTAGACATGGGGCCTAGCTGGCCAGCCAAAGGCCATGAGGTAGGCAGAGGGCTATACCTGCTCAGGTTCCAGTCCAAGGCCTCTGCGTCCTCATCTGAAGACAGGACACTTATATTATAAGCATCATGAGCACTGATGGAACCCCAGCCTCCATGGCTGCCCTGCCATGAAGCCATCAGCCTAAACAAATCCTTCCTTTCTTGTTGCCCCTTCTCAGGGGCTTAGGTTGTAATGACGAGGGAAGCAACCTAGGGAGCAGGGCTGTGCATACCACAGTACTGAAATACTGTCTGAACCCTGCAATGTGCCCTCACTTACTGAACTCTCTGCAGTCAAAATGCAGTTATAGGGCCACAGGAAGCCGCAAGAAAGGCTGCAGAAGTCTTTTACTTCCATGGCATATAGAGCCCCGACGGTTATCAGGTGTGGTATTAGTAAGGAAGAAGCAGAAAATGGGTGCAGAGAGGAAATCCCTGTCACTGAATGCACGGAAGGCAGTCTCTTTCTAATTGCCATCTGAGACAAGCTGTCTAACTTGTCTGCACCACAGTCTCCACCAGACTCAAGCAGTGCCACTTCAAAGGGATGCATGTAAGAGCCAAATAACAGACTGTCTAACACTGCAGTAGGACATAGAGTCATTTAAAAGTATGAATTTATTTTCCTTATCCAAATTCCCTTTGATGATATTTTTATGTATGGTAGAAAAGAAAATGAAGAAATCAGAAGGCCTTAATTGGGTTGCTGCCCTCACTGTTAGTGTCTTCAGCAGGTTTTTGTCTAAGATGCTGACAATACATATTTTCTGTGTCTGCCCCCCCTCCTTAGAGACAGGGTTTCTCTGTGTAGCCTTGGCTGTCCTCCAACTCACAGACATCTGCCTGCCTATGCCTCCCTGCGTGCTGGGATCACAGGTGTGTACCACCATGCCCGGCTTCATATCTATGTTCTTAACATAATTACTGCATGTGCTCCTCTCTGTATGAAAAAGTAGAAAGTAAACAAAACAAAACCAATCAAAAGTATCTTTAGGGATTTTTTATGTGAAGATTATTTTAACTTAAAAATCTTGCCATTTTCATGAAAGGATGCATTGCTCAAACTGACTCTCTTCTTAGTCTTTCTCTTTGGAAGGGAAATTATAGGCCAAATGACAGCCTTACTCTTCCTGAAGGTCCAGCAGCTCACGATCATCTTCTGACTGCAGCTCTTCCCACGACCTCCCGAGTTCCTTTGTAGGAAGAACACAGTTTAGAACGAGTACAAAGAAGAGGCGAAAACAGTGAGAAAACGGAACTTAAATACCACCATCACTAAAACAAACCCACTCAGATGGTGTTGAAGCAGTACAAGGAAGATACATTTAAAAGTTCATCGCTGTGATTGACATGAATAAATCTTAACGTGCTACAAATTAAAAGAGTAAAAATATTTCTTTGTTTCTAATCATGTTTTTTTTTTCTCCCCACCCCTTTCCCCCTCTTAATTTTAAATCACTGGTTTTCAACCTTGGATATTAGAATATATATTAGAATCACTTGAGAACCTGCATTTTTCTTTTTCTTTTCTTTTTTTTTAAAGATTTATTTATTTATCATTTATACAATATCCTGCCTGCATGCCAGAAGTCGCCAGACCTCAGTATAGATGGTTGTTAGCCACCATGTGGTTGCTGGGAATTGAAGAACAGCCAGTGCTCTTAACCTCTGAGCCATCTCTCCAGCCCCCGACAACCTGTATTTTTCTATTTTGTTTTGTTTTAAAGAAAACCACCAAGAGCTCCTAGAAAAATTCCACCTTGCAGTGTGTCCAACCTTTTGACATTGTCAATCTTTTGATTGTGATAGTGTAAATCTTTTGACATTGCAAAAACAATGTTATTATCTACAGAGTTAACACTTGAGAACCACACAATCAAGTTGCAATTCCCCCCAAAAACCATAACAACCACCACGGCTGCCTCCACTTGACGCTGAGGAAACGGCACAGTGGATAAGGTACTGGCTGCCCAGGACCTACATAGATGCCAGGGAGGCATGCTGGGCACTTGGGAAGCCCACAGGGGACCGCTGGGGCCAGCTGCCTAGGAAAGCTAGCTGTAACTGTGATTCCTGGGCTCACAGAGAAACCCTTTCAATAAACAAAGTGGAAAATGATGAAGGAAGACATTCAGCATCAACGTCAGGCCTTTTGCATGTGTGTGCACACACACAAGCACACATGTGCACGCATATAAGCCTTCATGCGCACCGTACATACATGGAAACAAACGAATCTCCAAACCAAAACAACAACGAGAACACCACCACAAGCAAAGATCTCACGATGTTTTAAGGATGTGTGTGGTTTATGGTTGGGTGGTACTCTTAGCTGCCCTTGGCATCGTGCTTCTGTGTGCAGCCTGCAGGTGGGACTCTTGTAAAGATTGCTTCTGTTCTTGCTCTCCTGTCCTCTACTCCCCAGTCAGCAGCCACAGCATCTTCCTGAAGGACGGTTCTGCACAGGCTGAACAGAGTTTCCACTATGGTTTATGCACTGCCATGCCCTCCCTGGCTCCTTCTGCCTCCTTACTTCCTGCTGCCCCTTCCTTCCTCAGGAGGCTCCAGACAGGCTGGTCTTCCTGCTGCCCCTCCACACAGCACACCTGCTTTCCTCTTGACTGTTCTGCTCGAACACAACCAGACTGCCCCTGACTGGCTGGTTTAACACGAAGCTCTTCCAATAAAAACAGCATTCTGGGCATGGCTCAACCACAGCACTCATGAACTCACAGCACAGGACCAGCAACGATGCAGCCCCTCGGCATTTTGTCATGGGTGGTGGAGGCCCACCCCTACTGAGGCAGTGAATTGTTGCTGGAGGAGGAGCTGATTTTTCTTCAGTGGTTGTGACTAACTTCCCACCCATGCTCAGTCAAGAAACGCCACACAAAAGTAAGACATAAAGGTGCGGAACATAGGGAGACTATGAGAAGGAGGGTTCAGGGGGTGGAGGGAGAGAGAGAAAATGAGAGAGAGAAGTGTGAAAAATGACTAAAATACATTGTATGTGTATAAAACAGTGAAAAATGAAGAATAGTAATGCTTCTATTCTAACTTCCTGCTCCTCTGTGCGCTGGTGATGTTTTGAGCACTGCTGTGCGCATGTGCTTATCTTTTCATTTGCTTGAATGTCCAAGCAGACACGGCCTTTGCTCCTGGTTACATTTTCTGATTCTCTCCACAGCTGATAATAATTTTTTTTTTTTAAATTGTAACTGAAAATTTGAGGTCAGCTTAGATCTTACTTCAGAAAGGGTTTGTGAGGTAATTAAACAATGTCTATAAAGTACATACTAGATATGAATAGCTATTCAATATCTAGTCAAACGTTTTTAAAGATTTATTTATTTATGTATATGAGTGCTCTATTTGCATACAGAGCCTCCACACCAGAAGAGGGCATCAGATCCCATTATAGATGGTTGTGAGCTACCACCTGGGTGCTGGGAATTGAAGTCAGGACCTCTAGAAGAGCAGCCAGTGCTCTTAAATGCTGAATCATCTCTCCAGCCCCTACTCAAACCTTCTACTTTTAACAGTTAGTAGGTAACTTCCACTTTTCTGGGCCTTTGTGTGGCAGGTCAGTGTCAGCAAACCCATCTAGAAGGATGGTTAGGGTACTTTATTCTAGTCCAGTCATTTCTGTTTTCTCTTTTGAACTGTTTTTTCCTCTTTGTGACCTGTCTTCTCTCACTCAAATCTGCCAAAGCAGACAGTATACCAAAGCCATTGGAGGCCAAAGCCTGTCATTGAGCATCTTTTCAAAGAGCTGACCCAGGTTGGGTCAAGCAGAGCCTGGCCAGCTAGAAGCACAGCCATCCTTCTCACTCAGTGTCTTTCTTCTGGAATACTGCAACCAAGATTTTCTCAGCAATGGACATGCCTTCCCCCTAAAATAAAGGCATTCATTTAGCTAAAACAAAGAACTATGTGCACCATTGTGCGTTAGGGGAGGAAGAAAATCTATCATTCATCAGCTTAATGAGAGGCTTTGAGACTGTCATTATTTATCAGCTAAACAAAGCATAAACTCAGATATGCCGGGATCCACCATACTGTCATTAGAGACAATTTGAACTCTATAATGTACTTTTAAGAGTCATCTTCAGTGTCTGAGCCTCATTATAGGACCTCAAGCACTGTAAACAGGATCTCTGCAAGAATTTTTGGTAATATGCTAAAATGTTCACAGCACACTCGGCGTCTTTGATTTATGGCCATACTTTTATTGCTACAGGACATCGCAGGAGAGGCCATCTGTGACGTTACCATGGTACGAGAATGAATGGATGAGGCTATCAACAAACGCACTTTTCCCCTTTGTAACTCAAGCATACTTTTGCAACTTTCTGAGTGTTCACTCTAACTTGTGCTGCTTTGTCTTCATAGCACAACTTTTAAAATTTAGCAAAGAGGAGAATCTATTTTCCTTAGTATATTAGGAAATCAGCCGTACGCACTTGGCAGTGGCCTAGGCTTGCTAAAGTACTTTGCTCAAGGACAAGAGCTAAGGGGGGAGAACATGGGAATAAACAAGGCACATGACTCCCAATTAAGACACTGTGCTAATGAGTCACGTCAGGAAAGCTAGGAACACCAGGAAAACAAAGTTTGGAAGGCATGTCTGTAAAGATGTTCAAAACACCCCCTCAAACCTCTGCATCAGATGGTTCGTGAGCAACGAGAGGATGGAGGAAGAAAGGGGAAATGATCTCCTTCAAGCAGGACCCTGCCATCCAGCACACAGAGACACACAGATACACATGCATAGACACATACAGACACCGACACAGACACTGACACAGACACACACACACACACACACAGACACACACACACACTCATGAGACAGAGGAACAGACACATCTTTATATGTGAAGGATTTACAAGGATATAACAAAACTCTTTAGGCTAGGAGACTACATCTATGTGGCTTTGTGTATTTTAAGACAAAATAAAATAATATAAAATAAAACAGACCAAATGATAAAAATGCAACAGAACTAGTTTCCTTTAGACAACTCTGGGATTGAAGCATGAGTGCCTTAGGACCATGTGGCTGGAGCCCAGTGATGTGAAGCGATTTGCTCTCCCCAGGGCTGAAGTATCTACTGGAGAAACTGAGAGAGAGCCGTCTCTTAACAAGTACTCCTAATCACTGCACTTTGGTTTCCCCCTGATGAGGGAACAAAGCAAGATTTGAGGTAGGTGATCCCGACTGGTCAACAGAGTCTCTGTGTGTCTGTTACATTCAGAAATGAATGTCAGTCTTTCAACTCGGAAATTACCTCACCTGAGGAGAAGGGAAGCACTTGTCAGTGTGCTTAGTTTGCAGGGCAGCTGAAAGCAGCCGCTATCCCTTGCTCTCCCACCTTTGTTGACTGCTGGCTGGCATCTTGCTAGGATATCCAGGATGCCCTGGAGATGCTAGAAGAGTTTGAAATGGAGCAAAAAGCTCCTCAGTGGGTGCTTGCACCACTACTGCAGAGCCCAAAGACCAGGCTGAATGCTGGTCTGGGAAAGGGTTTTCATCCGATGCGCTCCCACCAGTCTCAGAACTCTCAGTAGACAGTCAGTGCTCTTGCAAAATGCTTCCTTCTGCCTCAGTCTCCTAAAGTCTGACTTGAAAGTATGTGGAGTGCATGAACAGGACAGAAGGGACACAGCACAGACTACTAACACAGTTTTTTCATTTGCCCATGTCCTTGAGAGGAATAAGCCATGGACGTCTCTCAAGCTTTTTCTCTTATTTTGAAAAAGTAAGGTTTTATCTTTACTTATCACTTAGGCAAATTTTTAGAGAACTTATTCTTCCTGTTAATGACTTGTTCTTCACATTAAATACTGTTAATTAACATGTCTAAAATAAAACTATAATGTTGCTGAGAAACTGCTGGCTTTAATGTTTCTCTAATGATGTATTAATATTATTTGAAACTGTCTCTTATATGAACAGCCTAAGTATTACTGTGCTTTTTATTCATTCCTAGACTCTTCCAGCACTGCTAGGATGTTGCGAAGGCTGACACACCTGGTAAATGCTTCTTTAGTTCAGTATAGTCATATACCTCAGGGACATGACTGCTTTCTTCTGTCTCTATCTCAAGTGTTTGAATCATTTTTTAAAAATGCTACTATATCAGAATACATTTTTCCTAATCATTTATATATATATAAATAAACTTGAATAGCATTTATTATGTGATCCCACTGAGACACACACACACACACACACACGTTGACGTAATCACTACACATACACAAAGGGCACACCTTGTGCCTCAGGATGGAAATTTGGTATCAAATGGTTCTCCGTTGGTTAGCTTTACATGATGGTCTTATTAACCCCAATAACCTAACAAGGGCAGTAATATTAACCTCTGTTTTATAGTCAGGGAAACTGAGGCTTACAGAAATTAAGAAAGCTGCTCAACAGCATCTATGGGGTGGGAAGGAGAATTGCTGGCACCTGAGCCCCTCCTAATCCCGGAAGCCGTGTGTGTCATTTTTATATCTACTAACCATTTGCTTCAATACTTGGGCTGAAAATGCTATGGCTGTAGGCGAGTCTCAAAGTATAAGTTCACCCAGCTTTACTCTCTGGTTTGTTACAGGAGAACAGGTCATCACAAGATCAGCACTTCCTGAGGGAACTCGGCTTTGAGAATACAACAGAGGTTCCAGCATGGCTTCAACCATGGGAATGAAGACACAGTGGATACCTGATTCACCCTGGCTGCGTGAGCATGTGGAACCTCACCGTGCCCCAGTCTCCTTATCTCCAAGAAGGCTTTCTTACTAATGCGTGTGC
The DNA here is from genome assembly GCF_907164565.1 of Psammomys obesus. NCBI lineage: Eukaryota > Metazoa > Chordata > Mammalia > Rodentia > Muridae > Psammomys > Psammomys obesus. Next base: position 4,297,323 of record NW_026585644.1, on the reverse strand, counting down.
CCTGAGGACGAGGTTAAATGACCCAGTATATAAATACCTGTCATAGTGTCTGGCCCTCAGAAAGATCTCTGTCAGCTGCTATTATTTTAAAAATGGGATTTTTGTCAATAGTACCTGATTTCATTTTCATTTCATATTTACTAAGATCATTATTTTCTCTTGAGCCACGAACTGCAACGGGCAAATCTGTGGTTAGTACAATCCATCATGTTCCCCCTGGGGACAGCTGGCACTCATCAATAATTTCAGCTAGACGGCCAAACTACTTGATGCTCAGGGATCAAGAAGTAGTTAGCAGTCATTTACAAAATGCCAGCAGAATGTGAGTGTGTGGGCCCTCTGAAGTCTCCCTCCTAGATACAGACTCCAGCTACACAGCGTCCTGCCAATTCGCAGCTCTTGCATGTTAGTTTAAAAGGGCCTCGGAAGCAGAGACTATTAACTTGTGTTTACAGCTTGCTGCAGCAGCCGCAGACTCCAGACAGTGCAGGAGTCTACTTCCTGTTGGAGTGGGCTGGGCTTGGAAGCAGCATTTACTCTAGGAAGTCATGACTGCATCATTTTAAGATAAGACTGAAGGGCTCGGGCAGTGCCTTTGCCTAGGGGCTAGCTGTAAAACACTCCTAGTAAACCTTGGCAAGGTTCCGAGTCACACAAGTCACACGTGCTAAACTTACTTTTTGAGGAGAATTTCAGTTTGACGCTGCATGACTAAGTTATAACACATAAAAAGTGCACATCAGAACAGAGAGTTCCAACAAACCTGTATACGGCTTTCTATCCAACACATGAACTGGCTGATAATATTCACTTAGTCTTTCCAAATCAACAGGCTTGGATTTTAATGTACTTGTATTGAGAGGGGAAAAACAAACAAACAAACAAACAAACAAACAAACAACTACCTCTTGCTTTAGAAAATATCAGACTCAGAACTCTCATCTTTCTGTAGACTTAATCCTTTCTATGGATGGTAACATACCTCATGATATACAACTAAAAGGTTGGGGGACTGAGAGTAGGCCTGGCAGCATTCTCCAGTCATTATGTCAGTCCAAAATCCCCTCCCAGGATTGTAAATAACTCCAGTGACTTTGTCTCTAGCTGAATACCTCTTTTTGTCCCCAAAGGACAAATCCCCAGCGGGCAGCAGACAGGATAGACTTTGTCCGTTAGGACATTTAAAATCCCTGCAAGGGCCACCAAACAAATAAAAAATACTTCCCTAGTAAAGTTTCTCTGAAACTCTAGAACAGTTTCTCTGAAACTTCCCTCAAAAATAAGCAGACAATGATGTCGACACACGTTTTACTTGAGAATAAGGGATGGAGGGGATCATTTAGTGGGAAGATGGAAGAAGAGTAAAGAATTTGCTTTTAAAGAGTTATCTTGTGTGGCACCTAGCACAGCCAATGCTCAATAAATGGCTTTTACAAACAGAATGAACAAACCTCTGGATTCAAGCTACAGAGAAGACAAATGTGGAATGGTATGTAGATAATGAAATATTGTTTGTTTTCTCTAGTTGCTATCACACTGTATTCTTAGAGAATATCTGTCATCTTTACTGTAGAAACATCTGTCAAAACAAAGGCAACCAATCAAATTTGCTTTGTAAAGCCCTGGTAACCACTTCTTGATAATGTTTCTTTTAACCTCTGTACTGATTTACTCCTTACCTAGACATTAGTTGGCTTGTAGGTAGATTTCGAGTGCAGTATTGTAACCATATTTTAAACTATAAAAATGAGATTTACCAAGTAATTGATGACATAAAATCGGTCATATTCTCTGTTCTTCGGATTGATCCTACGATGCTGTTTTTTTCTCATGTGATCTTTAAGTGTGTTTTTGTCTCTGAAGGTCTTCTCACAGTACAAACACTGTAGACTAAAAGAAACACACAGACATTGCTAACCATCTCTCTTGAATGGTTGCTGTAAGAACCCTAATTTTAATTTTACATTTATTTATTTAGGTTGCAAAAAAAGAAGCGAGGGTAATGTGGTCCTTCCATGAATACCTCCCTCCCTGTACCCACTTGGCTTTGTAGGAAGCATGGTTTGCTTTGCTTTGTAGCAGCCTAAATTGGTCAACTTGGCTGTTTAGCTGCAACTGTGGGAAGGACTGCTCTGTTTCTAGACTGTGCAAGCACTGTGACTGGGCTCCTCTTGTTCCTTTCCCTGCCACAGTGCTTGGCATCCCTGGGAACTATAAGCCAAAATAAGCCCTTCCTTCCTTAGGGTGTGACCTGCCAGGTACTTGGTCACAGTATGAGAAAAGCAAGTAAAATAGATGATGGGTACATTTTTTATGATATAGCTTATATGTTGTTTGGCATAAGTCATGCATTTTAAAGCAATAATTTAAAAACTCAGCAGAAGGCAAGATAATGTAGACAAAATGCACACAATACCAAAAAAAGGTAACTTTCATTTCTTTAATTCTAAATTAAATTATTAAAATGACCTTTAAATATTCAGCATGTCTATATTGACTGACTTGGGCTGTGTTTTGTGAGAGAGCACCTACTTGTCCAGTTTCTTCTGTAATGTGCACAGGAATTCCGCACAGTTTACAATGTTGTCTGGCAGGCCAATATTGAAAGCGTGCTCTCTGGCCATGTGGTTCAACAGAACAGATCTGTGAAGAAATGTGAACAAGCTCTATTACTTATAGATAATCCAAGAGCAAATCAGGTTAGGAATATCATTATATAACTAATCAGAGAAGAATCAAATACTAAATACAGACATAAACACTTGTGCCTTGTTAAAATGGATATGCCCAACAATATGCAAACCCACATGTCTATAGGAACCACCAGGTTCTGTTCTAGCTTCCTTCCCCTCCCTCCCTTCTTTCCATTCTTCCTTCCTTCCGTTTCTTTCTTTCATGTCCTGGAACTCACTCTGTAGACCAGGCTGGCCTCACACTCAGAGCTCCACATGCCTCTGCCTCCCGAGTGCTGGGATTAAAGGCGTGACCACCAGTACCTGGTGAGGTCTTACGGTTTAATCAAGTAAACAAATAATGCTGCCTCGCTTTTCCAGTTATGAGAGTGATGGTTGATTTTAGGCATTCACTTTCCCAGGATGAGGGATACTGGAGAACTAGTAATGCCTTTGGTGTGTGTGGTGGTAAGGGCATTTTCACGGAAGGCTGGTGTGTGTCTGACTAAGGAAGCAGGAAGCCTGTCCTCGCTGGGCAGGTGCTGTTCGTTGGGTCTCTGTTTCCTCGGGTTCAGACAGCATCACTTTTTATCCCTGAGATACTGAACCACAGGCCCCATGGCCTTGGGACTGCAGCTTACAGCAGTGCTCCCAGAACTCTCTGGCCTTAGGCCTGGAAATGAACAACCCCGACTATGAGTCACGTGGATCTGCCTGGGACACTTCTGTCTCTAACGCTTCAATGGTGTACTGTGGGAGTGCTCAGCCTCTACAAACAGAAAAGGCAATTCCACTAACGAGTCTCACACTTTCCCTTATCACTGTTCCTCTGGAAGATCTTGACTGACCTACCGGAGAAGAGAAGAGGCAACTGGTTAATATCAAGATGGCCTTTTTTGTGACAGGAGATCACGGACATTTGCCTAGCACAGCACCAAACAGATTATGAAGCTGCTGTTAATAAATGTTAAGTGGACAGGTCATGATAACCTGGAGGCGCATTTGCACACTAGCTTCTGTACACAAGGAGACTTTGCTTTCTACATTTACGTTTATTCCTAACTTACGTGTAAAAATATGATGTGCGTATTCACTGATTGCCACATGGCATTTTGATACACAGCTATCATATAGTGCTTCCGTCCTTCTGCTCCATCACTGATCACTCAAACTTCTTCCTTTAGCTTTTTGTGGTACACAGCACATTGGCATTGGCTGCAGTCACCCTGTTGGACACCAGCAGCATACCAAACCTCTTACTGCTGTTCAGCTATGATGGACACACAGCAATGGACGCTGCCTTTCCCACTACCCTTCTTAGGCACTGTCAGGCCCTGCTCTATCCTCCACTCCTACAGCCTCAGCTTCTTTTCAGATTCCACACATGACTGAGATCATGAAATACTTGTGTCCCTGGGCAAGACACATTTTACTTGATATCATGCCTTCCAGTTTCCACCCCTGTTGATGTGATTTGACTTCTCTATTGAGCCAAGTGGTATTCTGTGGTTTTATGTATTACATGAACATCTTAATTTCTAAAACTTCAACGACAGGAAGCATAGATATGTAACAAATTGTAGTAACACAACTCTCTCATAAGTAAAGGTGGGAGCTTTAGGGCATGCGTGAGTATGTACGTCGCTGTCAGACCGAGCACAATTGCTGCACAAGTTTTTATTTTATCCATCTTACTTTATTCCTTAAAAGTGTTCTTGAATTTTTTTTTTAAAAGAGAAATAAAGCAACCTTCTCTCCATGAAGGTTTGTTAACTTTCTGTTCATGATACAGGGGGCACATTTAATCTGTGGTTAATAAGCCATGTTCTCTAACTGCTTACTGATAACTTACAACTTCAACTAAGGTACTTGTTGGGTACTTTACATTGATGGTCAGACCAGAGTCTCCCAGGACATCCAATGCACAGGTTTCAGGGTGGAGCCCGTGCTGTGGAGGACTCCAGGCAGAGAGAGACTGGGACCCTCTTACTGCAGGTGGGGTGGACAATGGATGGCAGAGCTATGCTGCACTGAGTCGGGAAGCTTCCTACACCCTAGGTCCATGCTAGAGCAGGGCAGAGCCTCAGGATCCACGGAGAAGGGACAAAACTCAGTTATACATGCCCGGGCTTTTAGGATGAGATGCAGCCACCAACTATTCCTAGACAGAGTCAGAAAGAACAGCCGGCTGAGGGGAGATGAGCTGACAGCTTCTCCGCTACCCTACACTACATATCCAAGGTCTCTGGTTGCTATAAATTATACTGAGTGTACTGATGGTACCTCCTCCCCTAGCCTCTGAGGACTAAAGGCCTGTAGTCCAAGGTTTGAAAACCAGGAGATGGGACCTATACCCGTGGCTGGTACAAGGAACGTGCCCCGAGTCTCTGTGAATAGTGGCTTCTGCAGGCTAAAAGAGTTGACTTGGGGAGTTGAGGTAGCACTGTTCTTAGGACATGTTTAGAGTTCCATTGGGCCAAACCCAACCTCACCTGACTCTAAGGTCTTTTCTAAGAGTAGTGGGCCTGAGTCAGATGCCCCCAGGTTGTTTAGGACTGGCATACAAGCTTTGAGATGGATGCAGATCCAGCAGTTGGCTCAAGAGCTGCAAGGGTTCTGGTATGCTCCCCATGGTCTAACCTTTGCTGTTCGCTCCTCTGAATGTGTTCTTGAGGCCTAGCCCTCCTCTAACTTTCTGGGGCCTGCCAGACAGGTCTCTAGATCTTCAAAGTGACAGGTAGCAAGCTCCACTCTGCTGGCTCAGAAAACTGAAAAGATTTTCTAGCCTTCTCACCTTGATATCTTCCCAAGGTTTCCATGCCCATTTCAGACTTGGAACAGGGTTTAGCAGCTGCAGAGACAGTCTGAAGGGAGGTTATTATGGCGCTAATGATCTCCATGTGGCCCTAGGCTCTGCTTTGGTGACCAGATTGATGCCCTTCTGGTTTTGTTTGGCTGCCTAGGAGTCACCTAACTTGACCAGGACTTCCTGGAATTCCACAGTTGACATCTAGGTACTGAAGGGGGCACTACAGAGAGGTAGAGCTATAAAGCATTCCATTACTGTGATAGTTAATTTATGCATCACCTTGCCTGGCTAAAGAAAGGTCATAAGGCATTATTTATGGGTATGTTTGTGAGGATGTTTTTGGAAGAGACTGGTCCAAAAATAAGAAAGCTGAATAAAGACAAGTACCCTCACCAAAGCAAGCAGGCACAACCTGATCCATCCATTAGGATTTGGAGAGTGAGATGGGCAACTATTTATCTTCTTCTGTCCTTAAGACCCTGAGATGTCACAACCACTGGTCCTTGGGTTTCCCATGTCTTCAGACTGGGACTAAATTTGCCACTAGTTTTCTTGGGTTCTCAGACTGTAAAAGGTATATTTGTGGCACTGTCATCATCCTAGTTATATGACCCAAGACCCACAGCTCTATTCTTTTCTAAATTCTATTGGTCCCTAAGTGGTTGGAGGTTGGAGGATTCAACCTATGAACCTGAGACAAGATGGGAGGGTGGCTGGGGCCCTCTGCTCTCATTCTTCTAGCGCAGCAACTAGTTGGCGAGAGCAGGGAGCCTCTGTAGTCTGGTTTTTCTCCCAGATTCGGAGCTTCTTTAAGACCAGACAAGACAATTAACTAAACTTTTTACTTTAGTTTCACATTAATTTTGCCTTAATTTCCACTGAATTACGTGCACAACAATTTTAGCTAGTATTTCAATTTCTTACCTTCTTTATAACGTTAATTTTTATCATTAATCACAGTTTTACTTCAAATTAGAAGCTATGAAGAAGCAATATTCCATATTCAAACTGGTCCTTAAAGGCAGGCAATGATTATGAATATATAATTAAAACATCCTAGGCAGAATTGAAGTTTTACTTAAAATACTCCAAATACCCTTTCTTCTCTGTTTTTTGCCCTATACACTTCAGAAATAGTTTTCTGCCTCTTCTCCTGGGTCTTGTCTTTCCTGGCTTCATACTGGATGCCGTCAGATCTTTCTTTTCAGCTCTGGGGTTTGGACAAACAGGATGAAGCTAAAAGCACAGCTGTGTGAGCCCCCCCCCCCCTCCCCGCCCACAGAAGAAGACAGAGTGAGCTCTGTGCTGCCCTCCTCGACAGCAGTGTGGACGAAACAACTTAGTGCTATCAACCATGAGATTCACAGAATCCCAGGCGCATTTCCTTCGGAAGAATGACTCAGTGATGGCAGGAGCTGTGAGCTGAGTGGTGTCGTAACTGTCCTTCTCCATTTCTCTCTCTGCAGATCCTCTCTAGCCTTCAGAGCGGCAGCCTCAGAGCCCAGGTGGCACATGGCAGTGGACATCCCTAGAGTCTGTCACTAGCCACCCTGCCTGGCAGGTGTTGCCCACGTTCTCTTCACAAAGTTGGTCTTTATCTGATGTGACTCCACTGATTTAGAGAACAAATCCCACCACCTGAACATTTTCCACATGTAATCAAAGACTTTTTTCTTCTTTCTTCTTTTTTATGATGCTGCAGCTGCTTGAGAAAAGTATCAATTGTGGCAAACACTACATTAGATAAACCACTTAAGACAGTCTGGGAGTAAGATGTCATGAAGCCTTCTGAGAGTTTCTGCCATACCCGGGGGTTTTAGAAGAGTGTACTCAAGGGTAAGGCTCTATGAATAACCAGAAAAGACCCAAGAAGACCACAAAATGGAGGCAAAGATGAGTTATGATCCGATGTAGGGTTGAGGTTTGCTCCAAGCCACGTAGGAAATTCTTTAATAAAGGGCAGAGAAGACATATTGGCCCACAGCACTTATGAAACGTGTAGAATGGCAAACCTGTTTCCAAGGAATTCCTCACTGCAAAACATGCACACGCCATGAAAGCTTGTATCATTTCGCTCTCGCTGCTGCTGATCCAGAATTTCTTTCTGTAAATTATAAAAAGAGTTATGAAGCTATCTTTAATGTCTGTAGTTAGTCACCGAGCAATGCCAGTCTAGATAAGAGTGTCAAAGGTCATGTATGAAAGCTGCTCAGATTCCTTCCGTCTTGTCTTGGCATTGGAACACTGACTAACTCAGTTCTCTCCAAGGGTGTCCCACTGGCAGGTCCCTGTCCAGCAGTACGAGGCTAATACCAAACAAAGTCAATGGTACTTCTGTAAGTTCTTTTGTCTCACAACCCTTTGTCTGGACTTTTTTCTTTTTTTAATCTTGCAGATCTTTTGATTATCCAATATCATTTCTAACGTTGTTTTCTCTGTGTGTCAGTGTGTGTGAGCATCTGTATGTGTTTCAGGCGCTTTTTTGCTTTGACTCTTTTCTCCCCCTTTTTATTTTGCTCTATTCTGATTTGTTTTCATTTCATCTTTTATTAGCTTTTTAGATGCTTGTTTGTATTATAATGAGATTTGGGTGAATGGGGAGGTGGGGAGGATCTGGGAGAAGAAAGTGTAATTAGAATATACGGTATGCAAAACTCTACTTTCAGTGAAAAGAAACTCTAAGTCTACACATAACAGAAGAACACTCCAGTCAGGTGACAATGGATGAAACTCAGAGTCAACAAGGGAAGCAACTCCTGGACCTTCCTTTGGTTTGTGCCAGTCATTTTGTATCTTCACTCTCTCATCAGACCAAAATCTGCTATTTTTTTTTTTATTGTTCTTATCCTTAAACCTCCATTCACTTTGTAATCAAGTTCCGAGACTTTCCTCACTATCTCCAGTGCTATTGCCCTGAGTCCAGATTTTATTGAGTTGTTTTGAAGTTACTATAAATATGTACCAGAGTTCCAGGACTGCAATCCCTCTTCTCTCACATACTTCTGCCTGAGGGAGAAAGTACTTATTGAACAGTTCTTCCATGCACAGCCATCCTGTTGCCCTGCGGCTGAAATGGCTCCAACACGCTCTGCTGGCCTCGGCTCTAATAAGGGCGGTTCTACACCTTGTCTCTCCCTGAGGTCAGTGTGCTCCTCTGCCTGTCTCCTTTACAAATCATTAGCTGTTATCAAGATCCAGTGTGATTCCTCTCTCTTACCTTGAATGCTCTTGAAAAATCAACATTTTAACACACATTTCTCAGGCCTGGGACAATAATAACCCTCATTTTGTTACGAGAAAAATCTGACGTAGCCCAATACTTCCTTCATTTCTTTCAGCACAAATTTGAGGGTTCTGATGAGTCAGTGCCTGATACTAACCCAGAGCAGGTTTTCATTGGCCAGAATTAAGTTGTTAGTGGAATCTTAGTTGCACAACCAAAAAGTAACTTAAGAAATATGCAAACTGGTTAGCCTAATTTACAGGATAATAAATTAGAGGCACCTGGGTAGACAGGGCCATAAAGATGATCCCTGCTCAGCATGGATCAAACCCTTTTATGTAAGACCCAGAACTCTGGAGTTGCTGGAGGAACACACCCCGTGTGAAAAGGACACCAACCACACACACAACAATCGCCAGAACGGACAATCGGGATTGCTTGACCTGTGAAAAGCTTTTGTTCAGCAAGGGAAAGGATCACCAGAGGAAAGAGAAAAATCTTTGCCAACTATAACTCAGACAGGAGATTAATACCTATAATATATAAAGAGGAGCAAAAATTAAACACCAAACCTCCAAAGCATCCAACTAATAATGAACTGAACAGACCGAGCAAGCAAAATAAAATAATCAGGTAACTATATCTGAAAAGTGTCCAATGTATTTAGTCATCAGGGAAAAGCACATTAAAACCGTTCTGACATTCTGTCTCCTCCCAGTCAGAATAGCTGTCATCAAGAAAACAAACGACAACAAATAATGGTAGCCCCAAACTGCTGGCCCCTGGTGGTGGGAGCCAGAGACCCCTGCTGCTGCTTGGCCACCGTGGCGTCAGGTGGCTACTTTTCTCCAGCCTTGAGTGTCCAGCTCCACCTCTCTTCACACGGTCCGTGGTTTGTAGTAGGCCACCTGCCTGCTACATACGTGCAGTGCAGTGTCTCCTGCTGCTGCGGGAGGGCCACTCGGCTGGCTGGCCTCGGGGTGTTCTATGTCCACCTGCCTGCAGTCTCTACAAGTTCTTTTTGTTTGTTTGTTTTGTTTTTAAACTGGCTTACAAATAATGTTATTTAAAAAAAATTTTTTTTGTAATAAAATCCTTTGTTCTAATTGGTCTACTCTCCATAGATCCTTTGTTCTGCTTGGCCCACAATCTCTGCCACCCTTCTATCCCCATCCCTGTTTAAATGTCTCCATCCTCAGTAGTCTGCAGTCTTTCACATCACCCTGGTTCTACTAGACCCGTTCTCTCAAGGCACAGTTCCCTGCTTGGCCCCCCAAATGATCCCTTCTAGATTGCCAGCTTCTACAAATACTCTCATTCAACTGTAGAGTCAAAGCTAGGATCCATATATGATATGTTCTATTGTCTAAGCACACCCAGCCACTCTACTCTAAGATTACCTTTCTGACCAATACCGCTCAGTATTGGCTTATGAGACCATGTGTGCTCAAAGGGCCTTCAGGATCTAAGCCCCTCGCTATAAAGAGGTGCTTGGGCTGGTTGTTTAATGCTCTGGTACTAAAGTTGGTGTCGCAACACAATAGCTTTTTCTCTCTTGTCCTCAGAATGTACCCATAACAGAGTGTGTGGCTGTCCCTCTATAATAACAATCTTTGCCTTTAGTTCAGTCATGATAGAGATCTAGAGGCCGAGACGCACTAATATCTTCCTACAAAGCACCCACACAAGTGTCACTGAAGTAGGTCAGAGGGAGACTTTCTTAACAGTTGGAGCCTTAGAGTACACTAATACAACAGGAATAATAAAACACACAAAACAATTATGCCCTCCTCTTGGTGTAATTAGAAAAGGAAGTATTCTACGGAAGTTCGTTTTCTAGATCATTGGGATTTAAGCCTGGTGGCCAAGGTTGAATTATGCACAGGATGGTTTTGTAAATGGCCTTCCGTGTTTTCCTCTGAATCTCAAATACAAGATGTGATTTGACTGGCTTACAATGTGGGGTCCCGGCCTAAAACAATTACTATTGTACTGTCTTGTAACTGAAATTTATTTGACTTTTAGGATCTCCTTGCCTCTACAAAAGATCAAGCTGTTGTGCTCACCTTATTGCACTTGCTCTCTTCTACAGCCATCTATGTTCATCACCTAGCACGGAGCTTCTCCTTGCTGTAAGTGGATTTAACTGCATATCCAATATCTGGCTATACCTGACTTCCTTTTCCTCGACTCTCCTAGACCTTTGGCTTGTCCTCTGACCCTGGAACTAAACTATTTCAAGATGAGCTCAAGACACAGAGGCTACCAAGTTCTAAGAACATAAGTCAGTCAAATGTTTGGCATCTAAGAATTAGCATCACCTGGCATCTGCCTTTGATGTGGTGTGTGAGTTACAGCCGCTTGGTGAGAATGCTTGTCTTCTACGTGGGCTCTCTGAAATCTCTGCCGGGGTTATCTGATACCAGACAGATGATTTATAGACTTCCTCTGTATGCTTATTTAAAAATGATGCAGGGAGAGTGGGAGGGAGGAAGATAAAGAGAGAGATGGAAGGAGGGAGGGAGAAGCTAACATTTTACTGGAGATGGTATTTAAAAGCAGGCTGTAAATACAGGAGGAGAATAAGGAGTATCCCACATTAGAAGCCGTGAGAACTTGAATGTAATATACACCCAGGAGCATATGACTGCTCCTTGCTCTCTGCCAAATAAAATTTGTAATTTTTAGTACTGCTCCATAAGATTGATTCTAACTTAAGATCTTCAAAACTTTCTATTAAGTTGTTTGTTCACATAACTTTGTTACAGGTAAAACTCTAGCACTCTGGCAGGCCTGAGGATACCAAACGTGGCACTGATAGGTTCTGCCTTTTACCCTTCTCCTTCTCTCTACCTTGTTAAGCCATTAGATCACATTCCTAAAGCTGGCCACTAAGTTCCCTTCCCTTATTTGGCCACTTCCTCTTCCTGAGGCTGACCACCAAGTCGCAGCTACCAAAGCATTGGAGTTCAGCAATCAGGAGCCCCTTTTGGCTACTCTCACTTGCTCAATCAAAATTAACCACGTATCCTAAGGTGGGAGCTTCCCTTTTCCGCTATGAGCTGCCACTCACTGCTCTAAGGGCCACATCTGTTTCCTCTCCAGAGGAAGTCCTTTGTTGCTCCAGGGCAAATATCCCTCCCCCTTCTCTCTTCTTCTTTGTCCTCTATCTCCTGTCTTTGTTTCTTAATTCCCTGCATTTTGTCCCTTTGGGGCAAATAAATCCCCTTGTGCTGAGAACTTGGTCTTGGTGTCATGGGCTGTTCTTTTCAAAAGTAAGAAAACATACTATAGCATTGCAAACAAATCATTTTGATTTGTTTAACCAGCTAAGGGCCTGGAGAAACAGCTTCATCTGTGCCTAGTGGGAGTTCTCTGCTCTCTGCCTCAAAAGAGTGCAAATGTTGCCTCTCAATGTCAATGGAATGGAAAGCCAAGGGTGACTTAGGAGTTCTGTACTCTTTTTGTAGCCTTGGCTGTCCTGGACTCAGTTTGTAGACCAGGCTGGCCTTGAATTCAGAGAGATGGACCTGCCTCTGCCTCCCTAGTGCTGGGATTAAAGGTGTGTGCCACCGAGCCTGGCTCGAGTTCTGTATTCTTTTTCATATCTGGTTAACTAGTGCACAATGCTGCCTTGGACACAACTCTTTCCTAAGAATCAGTTTTTGCTGATCTCTAAATTTCCCATGAAAACATTCTACTAATAACTAAAGTGACCATCTGTTGTGGACATTTTGGTTTATGATATGACAACATGTTTTTGTTATAATCCAAGTGGGGTTTTAGTTCATCCACACCTGTTAATTGTCTCGTGCTGAGGATGGTTTTGCCAGCTGGAATTAGCTGACTTCTGAGGACTTTGAAGGGAATAAATATGACAACCCAGAGGAAGAAGGTGTGGCTGCTGTTTGTTCTGCTGCTTTGTTTGCTGTTTGCTGGTTCCCTGGACTTCTGGATTTCCCGACGACAGATATTGGGATTGCCCACAAAAAAATCCTATGACCCTACCCAGCAGGAAGAGGTAAAGAGGGCTACGTCCCCTTTCCCTTCCAGCTGCCATTTCCCTTACCTGGGGTTCGGGAGGGAGGTAGCTTTAAGGAACCCCCAAATAAAGTAGTATTTGAAAAACTAGCATGAACAGCCATCTTCGAGCACTTGTGTGATACTTCCCTTTTGCCAGCTAAACTGAACAGGCGTCTGCAGCGTTCTTCAGTAAACCGTACTAATCATTGTCAGTGGGAGAAGGCTTTTGTGTACCATGTATACAATTCCTTAGAGTGCAAAAAACACATGACACCTCAAATTTTTACCTCTGTTGCAACTAGATACACACTAGAAGTTTGCATGTTCCCCTGAAGACCAAAATGGGCTTCTCGGCAAACGTATGCTCCTGAGTATCCCTTACTGAAACAGGGTTTGTACACACTGTGTACGGTTTGTGTGTTGCAGTGCTGACAGGGCTGATCGATCACACCTTTGTGACTGTGGAGAGCTGAAATGCTTCAGCAGTCATGCGCTTGCCTAACACACACAGCCTTGGCTTCATTTCTAGAACCATGATGTGAAGATCGCAGGAAAACCCAGCACCTTCATTTAAAGACCCCCAAGGCTGGTTGATCAGAACCAGCCTGTGACTGTAGTCACTGTAGTCCTGAGCCAGTGATCTTGTGCTGTTCTTAGGCCCCATGAGAACCACTTCTTGCCCACTTCTGGGTCTGATCTAACATCACTGTGACTACCAGGTACAACCTTCTCTGACACATTAACAGACTCGTACCCCCCTCAACCCAACAGGTAAGAATGTTGCCAGACAGCACATTCAGCCCAAGACAGATTCCCTGGTTTTGCTGCAGCCCAGTTTCCAGTAATGTATTTGAAATATGCCTTGATTTATGACTTCTTTTGTTCCATTACTACCAAATGTCCATTAATTTATTTGCACATGAAATGTATTTTTTGAGGGACAGCCTGAATCTGGGTTCCTGGCCCACAGGCACATTTGCCTCTAGAATAACCTATTCTTATTTCCTTTGAGGTGAGTGTTGTGTTTGGTGCAGAGAATGAAAATTGGAGAGCTCACAGGGAGCTGGCAATTGTTTCAAGTAAGAACCTAATATATAGGAAACTATTCTAATAGCTTATAATAAATGAAATTAATTTTTGGTTATGATTTTTTAAAAGTCCTACAAACATGTCATAATAGATATTTATGAAGTCTAAAATTTCTTCAGGGATAGTTATATATTTAAAATTACTATTTTTAATTTTTACTATAACATGCCTAATTTTAATAAGTATGCATCTTAAATGCATAGAAATACATCCATAAGACAGATGCCTTTCTGTGCAAAGCAGGAGGCACAAAGTCAAGATGAGGAAATGAAGCAGAGTGATAACTACCCATTCTAATCATTAAGGAAGCTAAATTTATTGGCACAAAACAGTTATTATTCATTTTTAGTAATTTGTTTTTTTAATTGCTAAAAATTAAATTGGAGTGTAGCTTACTGGCAGGGTGCTTTACTACTAATATCTAGAGGCCCTGGATTCAATACTACCACTGGAAAGACTCCCCTGACTAACAGAATCAAGGTCTGTCTGCATCTGCTCTCTAAGACTCTATTCTTGGGAGTGCTAAGCTGAAAGGGAATTCTCCATATTTCTTAAGAGAGAAACACCAAATAAGATATATTCTTTTGGTCAAATTGTACCTATATGTAAAATAAAACATAACTATTTGGATCACAATGCTATTTTGTCTGTAATAGTTTCGATTATCTATTGCCATCAATTCAGTAACTGAGGAAAACAGGTGTTCTTAAATTGGCTTTGCTGACATGGAAATGCCATGTCAGCTGCCTGCCTTACTAAGTAGCAATCTATTCAACAGAAGCAGCTTTCCCTTAACTTTGTCACCATATTACCTTGTATGCATATTTTTATTATGCAATTACTTTTTCAACAGAGAATTTAAAAGAATAGTACAATGAAATTGTTAAGCTTAAAGTCTGTGTGGCTCTCTCTCATTCCTGTCAGGAACAAGGGAGCAGAAGTGATGAGTTTCAATGGCTCATGAGTACAAATGGAAATAACCTTCTGGTATCAGTTGTGGGGAGGCAGATCAATTTTATTCCTGGTGAAAGAGGGTTATATAGAATTTTGGGGTAGAGGTAGGGAAATCCAGGGTGGGCCACTGTCATTGGCTGAAGGGCTAAGGCACTAAGATGCCTCATTAATGTGGAGAGGCACTCCAGGAATGGCAGGTGCTTGCTCAACAGGTTCCGTTGCGAGAAAGGGAGTTGGACCTTTCATTTCCCTAAGGGCTATCACATTCCCCAGGTAGAGCGGTTGGGGATTTGGGTTCCCCAGATGAGGCAGAGAAGAGGGATCCCCACTGACAAAGGGGGTCTTCCATTTCACTGAGCCCAGGGCTTTCCAGGAATGGCAAACACTGACCCCAGCAGCAGGGTCTGTTAGCCAGGAACATTTGTTACCGACCCTCCCACACGCCACCAGAACTTACATTCTTATGCATTTATTTTCTGCCTAAATTATCTAAAAATAACTTGCAGACATCATGGAACTTCCCTTGTAAATGATACAAAGTGCATTTGTTAAAAGTAAGGACATTCTCCTAAACACACTTACAAAACTATCATTATTACTCCTTAAAAAAAAATAAAAATAAACTTAAAGCAACACTTTGATAATAGGTAGACTTCTTTAATTGTTCCGGTAATTTATTTGAATATTCCTTATTAAATCTAGACCACCCAAGGCCCACATTTTTCAATAGGTTGTTAGATACGCTGCCTCCAAATTTTAAATCACAAAGTAATGCAACAGCTAAGACCCAGTTCTGTTGGGAAAACAAATTTTTCTGAGGTCAATAACATTATTCCAAAGTAAATGGATGACTGCCAGGAAAACCTTGCTATTTCAAATATCTCAAAACATTCTTGACAAGACAGCTCATGAAGGGATGAGCTGTTTTCATCCATCTATGTAGCCCCAGTGTGCATCTAGACAGGTACAAAATATCTGTTGAGTGGAGCTGGACCCCACTTTCTCAAATCCTCTAGTGATGGGGAGCCAAGGTGTCACCATTACACAACACTCCCACTCTCGTTCTGTTTACTTTGTTGCAAAACAACAACTAAACACACCAAGCCCACTCCACATGCCACAAGGACTGAAACCTAACCACCAGTCAAAACCCAGACTAAGCTTTGATTTTTGTACTTCTGTCTTTCATAATAAACATGCTGCCAACTGCTGACCAAGCATTGTGGTAGAGAAACTGCCTGGGCTATTTGGGCAATCAAGAAAAGTGGAGGTGACCTACATTCACCCTGTATTAAGGTGTGTCTCTATATGTTCGATTGTCAGCCGTGAGCTAAAGGCTGACTGATTCTGGTATTGTCATCGCTACTGTGGAATCTCCTATCTCAATGTTATGTAAAAATTACTCCCCGATTATCTCTGATTGGTTAATAACGAAGCTGAAGAGCGCGTGGCTGGGCAGAGGAGACAGTAGTAGGACTTCTGGGGGTTCCAAGTAGAGATAGGAGGGGAAGGGAAGGAGAGAGAGAAATAAAGAGGAAGAGATGATAAGAAGCTCACCACACCATGAAAAGTAGGTCACCATGGAGGAGTTACCATGGGGACCAGGAGGGAGCAGAGGTGGCCAGGGTGAAACCGAGGACAGGTTACAGGGCACATGGCTGGGAAGGGCTAGGCTAGCCTAGTCGAGTTAGAACAGATCGAGGTTTGCACAGTTATGGTGCTTGAGGTTGATTATAAATGGAATAGATCTCTGCATCATATTTGGGAGCTAGAGTGGGCATGGAAAAAACTAATTTCATCAATATTTTCTTTCCTCTTCTCATTGTTCTTCTCTTTGTCTTTCTTAGCAGCTGATATAATCAGTTGTAGCATATGCTTACAGTACTTTATGAACAGAAAGATAACATCAGGAGTCAATCCACTGTGAGTATCAAACACAAGTGCAAATCAAAGCTCATTAGCTTTGTGCTTTTATTTTTCTAAGAAATTTCACGCTGGGCTATATATTAGGCTTTATTTGTAGGCTGGCAGAGTAGAGAGATGAAGTGAGTGTCACAGATGTTATATGTTTGAGTTTCTCAAAGCAGTTGGTATAATGAGATGAAATTTTCATTATAAAATTGGCTTGGGTAGGAACTGTAGTGGTAGGAATACAAGATGGGTTTTTGCATTAGGCAATGAGTCATAGTAACAAGCTGTGTGTTTGTCTCATAGGTACAGAGTAGCAGAGGGGTCAGCACGGAGTCCTCATCTTTATTCATAAGCTGGAAACAGGGAACTTTAATAAAGTGCAGTGCAAACTCACATGGAACTGATGCTGAGGCAGAAAAGGAAAATGTGAGTTAGGGGAAAAATGGTAAGAATACAAACCAGTCAATGTAGTCGAGAACCACTTAGAAAACATTCCAGCAGAAGAAGAAAACAAAACAGGGCAAAACCCCGATGTTTAAAATGATGAGTCCAAGGGAAATGGCTATATTAACAGCACAAGGCCAAGAGCACAAAATCGTCTGCTAGCACGCCTGGGTCAGGGAACCCTTGGGTGATTCTCTAGCACAGACCACCTTCCTGGCACAATTATGGCCCACAGGGACAACAAGGGGGCAACAGAATCTTTTTTGCTTCCCATTCCTAGAGCCAGGGATCACCTACAAGGTGTTTAGTTCTTAATGCCTTCTATTCTCATAAGTGTTTTGGGCTGGCATAAGGCGGTTTTGAGATAAAAGAAGAAAAGTAGATAAATGGGCACATACATCAAAATAAGAATACTAAGAACACATACCCTTCCTAATAAGTGACCCCATATTTGGCTCTCACATTGCTTAGAAAAGTGAGACAGACCAGGTAGGGGGTTTGTACACTAGAGAATTTGATTGGTCATCAGTCCCTGCTCTTGGAAGGTAATTTACAAACATTTTCCCTGGCTGAGTTGCTGCTGGGGTGGGGGGGAGCTCTGATTACTTATGCTAACCAGATGACTCAGGATGATATCTGGCTGGCTAAGCCAGAAAAACCAAACATGTGATTAGTAGGGTGGGGCTCTGAGCCACATGACCCTTCGATGTGGTCGAAAATTTAATCAATCATTGTTCTCCAATCCTTGAGGAAGATGTTCTGGTGGTCGGAGATACCCAGTATTCACACACACATAGATATGCTGGGGATAATACCTCAGAAGTAGGAGAAGACAAAGAACAGGACAGGAACCTTCCCTAGAGGGCCTCTGAAAGACTCTACCCAGCAGTGTATCAAAGGAGACACTGAGACTTATACCAAACTTTAGGCAGAGTGCTAGAACTGTTATGGGAGAAGAGGGAGACAGAAAGACCTGGAGGGGACAAGAATCCACAAGGAAACCAACACAAGCCAAAAAACTTGGGCTAGGGAGTCCTGCAGAGACTGATACTCCAACCAAGGACCATGGTTGAGTAGAAAACTTTGGGACCCTTGTGTGTCACACTCCCATGCAATACCATGGATTGAAGCAAACAAGCACATTTGCCTTGTT
Organism: Psammomys obesus; assembly: GCF_907164565.1. Lineage (NCBI taxonomy): Eukaryota > Metazoa > Chordata > Mammalia > Rodentia > Muridae > Psammomys > Psammomys obesus. Next base: position 4,279,045 of record NW_026585644.1, on the reverse strand, counting down.
CCCCAATGTGTTTCTGCTTTGTCACATGCTCCTACCAAGAGCAAGGGGAACGAGGGCAGCTAATTACTAGATAAAGGAGCACATCAAAAAGCATTGATTTCTAGGTCCCATCATACCCTCTCAATACCAGCTACAAGCCTTCCGAACTGTACTTTATAGATCATGTTCACAATTTCCAACATGGGTCACCTTTTCAATATTGGATCGTGCCAGAAATCTATCTGGTAATGAGTGGCATGCTTTGGAAGCATACAGTGTGTTGCAAAGTCAAATTTCTGACAAAGCACAATGGAGGCAACTAAATTAGACATTTATTGATAGGATTCTCATTTATAAGTTGGTTAAAAAGTAAATAAAAATTGCAATCAATAATAATAGCTCTAGAATTTATTTCTGATGAGTTGGTCAAGCCAGTGGTCTCCGGCAAAACTAGAGCAATGGTACCTCTCAGCTCACATTCCTGAAGAGACAGTGCTGTAACATTCACGTGACTACATCACTACAGCTGGATGGGATGCTGCCAGAGAAAGGGCTATAGTCGGGTACCTTGAGGTGCTGGATGTGGGCCAGAAGAAACTGGAAGGATCTTCACCTCTTCTCCCCATTAGGTCTCACCTGCTAGGGTGATTCTTAGCCATCTTCCACCATTGCCATTCCACCACCAGAAGGGAGACTACAGGCTACAAGAGATTTCTGTCCTACATACTCAAATTCCACTGAGGCAAGCAGTGACATTTCTACTTCCCTTCCAGACTTAGCTTTAAGTTTATTTAAACTTGAATCTACATGTACACAGACATACACAAACACACGCATGCATAAGAAGCATTTATGATGCCCATGACAGGAAAAGGGCTTTGCCAGTCAGTCAGGGCGGGCAGCTGCATCACTTCCATGATGAGGAAGCCTGGAGAGCAGTTCGTCAAGTCAGTGCAACAACAGAACCCCACCCAACCTAACCAAAAAGACATGACTTTCTTTGAGTCCAAAGAGCAGATATCACAAGGAGAGCAGACACACTGAGCTGCAAAGGCGATGATCTGTTCAAAGAGACAAGAGCCCAGGACCATTTCATCTTTGGCCACACATGGGAGTAAAACTGTATTGAATTATTTTTTTAAAAATCATTTAGTTGCTGTTTATTCTCATAAGTGTGAGGTATTTCAGAGTGCTGTAAAATGTCCATAGCATGGTGGACAGATGAGAGGAAGAGGGCAGTGGAGGAAGAGTAAAGTACCCTGTGCTCCTTGAGTACATCCATGGATCAGAACAGGCCCAGATGGCATTTACTGTGTATTTATATAAGGGCCTTGTGGCACCAGAGAAAGAAAGATAAGCCACGCGGATTTCCCAAGGAAATACCTTGTGGAGGAATCAGTTCTTTAGTTAGGAATTGGGCAGCGGGGGGAGGAGGGACAGGGAGGCTACAGAGACGGCTCAGCAGTTAAGAGCATGTACTGCTCTGGCAGAGCACCCTAGAGGGTTCCCAGCACCCACGCGGAAACTTACAACTGGAACCCCAGTTCCCGGATGCTATCTGATGTTCTTCATGGGCACCATATACACGTGGTGCACGCACATGTGCTGACTGACACTCATATACATGAAATGCATGCATCTTAAAAATAGCAGCAGCAGAAAGGACTGTCAGGCTTTCTTAAATGCCGAGTCATCCATAAAAGTTCAGCAGAGGACTCATGGTGGGTTGGCCTGGCAAGCAAAGTGCTGTCCGCCAGCCTGATGCCTCTTGTTCATGATCTGGGACCCACGAGGAACAGGAGGAACCAACTTCCAAACGTTGTCCTCTCACCTCCACATGTCAGAACAACACATGCCTCACTAAGTGCATGGGTGTAGAAAAGGAAGCTCAGGATAGAAACGGCTGTGTTTTGGATATGAAGTGGCCCCAAAGGCTCATGCACTGACGTCAGGCTTCCTCCCCAAATGGTGGTGCTCTTTTGGGAAGTGCTAGAAACTTTAGGTGTTGGGGCTTGCTGGAGAAGTAGGTTCCCGGGGCAGACCTCACCTTGGTGCAATCTTTAACCTGGTCACTTCCTATATCTTGGGTGAACTGACTCCTCCTCCATTCCACTGCCATGATGCCCGATGCTCAGGTATAGCCAACATACCACGAACCGACTGATATCTCTGATAGCCAAGATTAGAAATGTCCTCATTAAAATTTTTCCTCTCAGATACTTGGTCATAGCAATGAAAAAGCCAACAACAACAACAACAAAAAAAAAATCATTTATTAGGTATCTGAATAACCTCAAGCTGGTATCCAGGAGTAGGGAGAGCTAACACAGCTGTTCCTGCTGAGGGCTGGAGATGCTTGCTTGATACCATCCCCCACTTCTCTTCTTCTACTACACAAATGTATAACACAGAAAAGATGTGTTCCTTGATTTTTGATGAAAACAGTTGACTTGGATAGTTGACTAGAACAAAGCAAATGCCATTTACTGGGGAAAACAATTCCCAAGGTCAGCCAGATTTTTCATGTCACATCACTGCAGCCTATAACTTCTACTTGGCCATGATGTTGACTTCACAATGTTTCCTTTCGCAGCAAGAATTTCTAATAAATTAGCTGATCAATATAACTGTCCACTTTCCACAACATTATAGCTCATAATGACAGTTAATTCTTCATTAAAGGCCTCTTTTTCCTAGATCATTTCAGTGAACTGCTGGACTCGCTTGACATCTTTGTCTTTGTTAAGCACTTCCGCATGTCTGCCTCCAGTGCTGTGTTAGACACTTGCCTTGGATAGTAAAATCTCCCTCTTCAGAAGCCACCCAGTTCTGGACAGTGGTACAGCTACAAGCGGAGCAAACAGTAAGTGTGAAGAGGTTGGGAAAGCCTGGAGCATGTTGGTGGCAGAGTCACACTCAGAATGGCCAGAGTGCAGTGGGAAAGCGGGCTGTGTGAACATGGAGAGAAGCTGAGAGGCAAGTTCCAGATTCTCTCAGATCCTCAAGGAGTCTGAATTTTAGCTGTTCTGGTTTTAGGATCTGAACCAGTGAACATGATATAGACTACTGAAATGAACTTCCAATGGACGCAAAGTGAGGTGGGCCAATAGCACCACCTCTTCTTTCTGCCATCTCTGATTTCTTCTGGCAGGAAGATGCTATTTTCATTTTAACCACACACATATGTTGTGGTGGTGTATAGAAGTCAGAGGTTCTCTCCTTCCACGGGTTCCAAGGATTGAACTGGGGTCTGTAAGGCAAGTGTTTAAGCTCTGAACATCTCATTAGCCAAAACTTATCTTTTCTTATCACAGTCCTTATGTGCAACATCCAACATACAAGGATCAGAAAAGCACAATTTCACTAACTTTGGATTAAAGGTCAGTGGACCGTGAATCATTATGTGCAGAGAAAGTGGTCTCTCAGGGCATGGTGCTCACCAGTCACTTACCTAAGCATTTTAGAAGCCTTCTGACTCAACAGAAACCTGTAACCCCATTTCCACAAAAACAACAAACAAACAAACAAAAATCATACAAAAAATAAAATCTTTCAAGTGTCAAAGGTGCTAATGGTACCGGGAAAGGATGATTTACAAGAACTTGACAGCTTGAGCAATATTCCTCAGAAAAGGTATTTCATATACCAAAAGCACAGCAGAGACGGAGGGACTACCGAACAAAGATTACCACTGGTACCATACACGTTCTTAGAAATAATAAAAGTTGCTTTTCTCAGCATTTTATGACAGAAGTGGAAAATCACCTTTGTCACAAAATCAAAGCATCAAAATAAACAAGACCACTTATGTCAGCGAGCAAGTAAAGTCAAACAAAAAATGCAGAGCAATTCCCTTTCTTTTCCCCTCCTCATCCCGCCTCACATTTTGCAGGGCCCGGAGTAAGCCTACACATTGACACATGCTAGATGAGCACTGTACATGGAAATATGCCCACACCTCTTGGAGGGAAACTTCACTAGATGGTTTACTCCCAAACCATGAGAGCTGATATGACTAATATTTCACCTTCTAAAGGCATCAGTTCCTCCCGCCCTCTGAAGCTGCCGCGATAGAGTCGGTAACCATCTGCCTGCTGCGGAGAATGGTGAGGTTCACGGTTCACCAGGCTGCTGGGGGGTGAGGAAGGGACGGCAGGCAGAACATCTTGAAAAACGACCAACTCCAGGGGAGTTGCACACCTGCAATCCCAGAACCGGACAGGTGAGCGAAGGGGCCCTGAGCTGGATGCAGTCTTTAGCAAGATGTCTCACCCCTGCCTGCCGGGCAAAGAACTAAGAAGAAAAAAAGTATTAACCATCCACAGGAAACAGATTATCATCATGAAAGGTAGATGTATACAATAATATAAAAATAGAACAGTCAAAGCTACGAGAAAGTTAAAAAGCCTGTCTTCCATCCACATACAAAATAACATAGCATGGGTATAAAGAGGAAATTTAAAAACTGAATAGACAGCTTTGACAGACCATGAAATGTCCATCTTTTTGGCCACAGATGGAGAGCTATCAGCACGGTTTGTCTTAGGATAGCGCTATCTGCCGGAGATGGGACTCGGGAGGAAACTGCTGGGTCAGCCAGTCACACGTTTCCCTACCAGCGAGAGGCTCTGAAAAGAGTCACATTTTAAAAGAAAATATAAGAATGTCTAAGGAATGAAATTCCTATCTACTTCTGACCTAAGAAAATAATCAGATTTTTCTTTTAAAAATTCCCAGTGAAAGCACATTTTATTTCTTTAGATATATATTTATGTTCTTCTCTAACCAATGCCAACTGGAAAATGAGATATTTGCTTAGGAAGGAGACAAAACTTGCTGGAAGGTGCTGAACAGTTGTGAAGTGAGTGCTGCTCGGGGATAGGGCTGTTCAGGCTGCTTCCCCTCCTGTGGTTCACAAAGCGCCAAGGCTGCACACAACTCCTAAGACCTCTGCCCTTTCTGTCCATCAAATAGCAACAAAAAGACTACTTTCCTGAGTCCATACAGCCAATGGACACATGAAAATGAGTTGTAAATTTTAGGCATCAGAAGAACAAGTTCAAAATGGTAAACATCAATGCAGATGAATATTTTTCAAGATCTGTTCACATTGGTTTACCAGTGAACTCTTAAATACTCCAAAGGCTAAAACCATTCAATGGCCACTCATACTCACTCGATCCCTGTGGAACTGTTAATAATCATGATCTATTAACCAGGAAATGCTGCCTTATGCTTACTTAGGGCTCCTTTACTCCAGACACAGGACTGGAGCTTACTATGTGCTACAAAGACAGGCACCATGTGGGAACACTATAGGAGTGTATTTATATTTTAATTTAAGGTGACTGATAAAATACTATTATCTTCTACTAAAAATCTCCACAGAGAAGTAGCATGGGGGAAAATAATCTTCTCAGTGGGAGGTATGTAATTTCATTTTGTTGCTTTATTCTAGAGTGAGGTGAGATATATGAAATAGGATTAAAAACAAAACACACTTTGTCTCCAGAGGATCAAATTGCTATGCAGGTTAAAATTTTCATAAATTATTTATAGTTGTCATGAATACTGTCACAAGCTGTCATTTATAACAGTGATTAGAAAAACCCTTCCTTGGCCTGCAGAGGTGGCTCAGCTGTTAAAGCCAAGGCTCACAACCAAAGTGTAAGAAAAACCCACCTCCTCCTCCCAGTAGAGTGGAGCTGTGGCCCCCTACTGAGAATTTGTGAATGACACACATCTTCTCTTTAGGCAAACAGAAAGGAGATTTGTTTTCCACTTTTAAGTAAAAAAAAAAATATATATATATAATCCAGTGATCAAGTAAACCTGCTTTTGGCTCTTTTCTATGTCTTTTTAAATTCAGGCACATTTGACTAGATGGCTTTCTAGAATCAATAATTCAACACCTTCAGGGTTAGGGAACGTGAAGACTTGACTGCCAGTTGCAACCCTTCAGAAGCATCTGATCTATCAAGGAAGGCAGATTTTTATTTTTAAAAGATTTTATGTATGAGTGCTCTATCTGCGTGTACGAATGCATGCCAGAAGATAGTTGTGAGCCACCATGTGGATGCTGGGAATCAAACTCAGAACCTCTGAAAGAGCAGACAGTGCTCTTTCCCACTGAGCCATCTCTCCAGCCCCTCCCCCTTTCTTGTTTGTTTGTTTTGAAGGGAGGTTTTTCTGTGTAGTTCTAGCTGTCTTGGAACTCACTCTGTAGACCAGTCTGGCCTAGAATTTAGAGAGCCATCTGCCTCTGCCTCCCAAATGCTGCGATTAAAGACAGGCACCATCATGCTTGGGCACAAGAAAGCAAATTTTAAAAGAACCAAATGTAATTAAAAATGCAAATAGAATTATTTGTTATTAAAACTTAGACAAGGTCATCAGTTCTGACAGATAGCATCAGGGAAAAGTTAGGAAAGTATGTATTCACATAATACCATATGGGACACATACTTAAGGATGCAAGGTGGGGCTGTGTTCTGGTTGATGAGCTAGAGTCCTGAAAGGATCCAATGCACCTGAATACAAGTGACACCAGTAAGAGTTTCATTTGCGAAATAGCCCCACACTGGTGGTTAGCAACGAGGCACAGGCCATTAACAGGGGATGAGATCTCGGGAAACCTTTAACTATTTAAAACAGAAGTAAAACAATTGTTGAAAACAGCCAAGCCAGACAGATGAGAGACAGGATGATGAACTAAGATCTCGGGAAAAGCCTTTAACAGGAAGCTAAGGGAGGTGTGAAAGCTATCCAGACCCTCCAGAACTTATCCAGCTTTGCAGTTCCTTCAGCACACAGGTAGAAACAATTTCAAGGAGGTCAAATAGGACTCAGACTCTTGCACAGACAACTGGGAGCCTGCAGACCATACAAACACCAAGAAACCAGGATGGAGAGAGGTATCAAAGTATAAAAAGATAAAGTGTTCTAGCCTTAAACCCACTCCCATAACTTTACCGCACTTAGAATCTGTAAATCTGTAAGTACCCATAGTTTCAAAGCAAAACAGGAAAACTACCATGAGTTTAACAGCAGAGCAAGGGCTATGGAGGAACACTCAAAGACAGGATTAGTTCTTTTCTTGACAGAAACCAGCAGTGACAGTCAAGAGGGGCTGCCCACTCGGGCGGTAGATGTAAGACTTTGATACTCGGCTGTGGTACTAGGCAAGACTCCATCTTTAAACGCAAACCACAAATTAAAAACCCAAACACGCAATAAACACAGTGTCATTCTGACCTAAGGGCAAACCAGAAGACAAAACAACAACGAGTGTCAGAAACTCAAGCCCCACATAGGTGACTGACTCGGGGTTCTTTCCATGGAGCTAAGCTTGCTCACTCACACAGGCCAGACTCCATGTCCTGTACTGCAATTATAGTGACATTGATTAATAACGGGGCAATTATTTGATAACTGATAGTAACATCAGGGACTAGCAAGCAAACTGGTGGATCGTCTGACCCTGAGGCTCAGTCTCTTTGAGTTGGTCCAGAGAGCTCTTGCTTTCCCTGCACCAAGGGCAGAAACGCTGTTGAGCGTTTCTGTGCAAGATGAAAACATTCTTGATTTTACTGTCTTGGCAGTTAATTAGTATTTTTTAACTCTCTTGCTTTTTCCAGAAGAAACAGTGTATTGTTATCTTGTTGAATGCTGTCCCATTTGACTGCCTTAAAACTTTTTTTCTGGATGTCTGTGCTATTGATTGACGCTGCTCTTACACACAAGAGCTATCTTGTGATGGCTGCCAACCCTCCAAGGAGGGCCAGCCATAGTAACCTGGGAGCATCCACGTGATGGAGCAAGATAGGGTGATTGTCAGTTTACCCTGTCGTCCTGAAGCCTGGTGGTCTCTCTCCCTTTGTGCTGATGCTGTGGACATGCTTCCCTTTGGCCAAACCTCTGTACTTCCAATCTCCAGCTCAGAACTGGTCTTGCTCCTTACGTAGTCCTGTTACCCCACGGGCGTCTGGGACAGTGGTTCCCAGCGCTCAGAACGACAGCACAGAGAATGAGGGGCGCAAGCAGATGACTATGCTGGGAAGGTGTGGCTGAAAACAACAGCTCCACTTTTCACCTAATCCCTGAGTCTGTGCAACTTCATCTGTCCTCACCACCAGAACGACCTGACAGTGCTGTCAGACCTACTGAGAGGCTTGGCACATGGCTGACACTCAGGAGGTGCTAGCATCTTTCTGTATCTCCAAGTAGGTTTGCTGTTTCCTGGAATCTGACAGCTTTAGAAGGCCTTTTACACAGCTGCTTTCACTATCTGCCTTTTCTGACACATAAATGGAACTTTATCACTTTGTAGCCAATGCTCGCTACACTTTAGCTCCACATCCTTTTATCAATTTGCTTCAAGATGCTCAGACACACCTTTAGCCTTGAGATTCAAACACATCTTTCTCAATGTGTTTACAAACTTGCCTCTGTCCTAGTGCTAAGACACTGTAGAGGGACGGTGCTGCTGGCCAACACTTCCTGAGTGCGTGCACAGGTCAAGTACTCTAAGCACTGCGTCCTTTGCTTCTCTTCATCTTCAAAACCCTGAGCTACTCTTTGTTATCTGTTACTAAGAACATAATGTGGATTCTTGTCTGGACACTCCTGTGCTATGAACTGTACCTTGCACTTCTTTGCATAATTATTGTGTAAAGCAGGGATACTACATATGACAGTAGTTTACATTTTCTTGTACTTTGTCTTTTTATGCTTCTGTAAAGCTTTCTTTCATCAAACTCATCACTCTTTCAGGCTACATGGTAATGTTCTCATCTACATGGTGTAGATATTCTTTAAGGCCTGAGTCTATCTGTGCACTGTGAGAGACAGCAATGGCTGAAGCAGCAGGGTTTGAATTTTTATATAGAAACACAATAGTTTGATCATTCTCAACAAAGGCCACAGTAAAACAAAAGTGAAAAAAAACTTACAGATATTAGAAATCATAAAATTCACACAACAAGATAGTACATTAACCCTTGCTTGGCAAAGAGCATAAGACACTGTTATGGGAGAGGAAGGAAACTTAGGAAGTCCTGTTTCTTCACTGGGTTTATTGTACAGAATAACCTTTTTCTTACATGTAAACCCAATTCCAACAATGTCATTTCTCTTTCACTAGTAAAAATAATTACTAGGGATGTTTACATAATAAAATATGCTTCAGGGGATTTTTTTTCAAATGCTGTAACTAGATATTACAGGATTTATTTTTATTTCAGGTTTCTTGAGAATGTAGCACAGATAATTAAATTCACAATGTCCTTATAATATATTTAATCAGATCAAAAGATAGAAGAAAGACTTGTATGAAGTTGCCAAAGGAAAAGTAAGCCAATGGCAAATAACAGTCGAGATTATATCATAAATAAGAAAGTATTTTAAAATAAAATTAACATGTTAAAATGCACGACTAGCTTACAAGGGTAAAATTTTTATGTTTTTTATGTGCCGTTATGTTTTTTAAGGACTAAAGATGTTGAGGTTTTCAGATTTGCTTGCTTATAGATTAAGTAAGATAAGAAAGGCTACTACGCTGATGGAGCCACACACTTACTTCATAAGAGCTGACAGAGGGAACGTTAGTGCACGGGGCATCACAGTAAAGGAGGATGAAGAAAAATGTTGACCATCCTTGGGGCTGTGAATTGTACTATGCTTATCCTCAACCATATGGCTAAAATCCACTAACGGAATACGGTGGTAGGTGGGCTCCCCTTTTTTGAGGAGTAGGAGAGCGGTAAAAGGGGTAAGATGAAGGGAGGGTTGGACCAGGTGGAGAGGAGAGAGGGGGCTACAACTGGGAAGTAAAGTGAATAAATACATAAACTAATTTAAAAAAATCTTTAAAAACAAGGTTACAAATTTAGTTTGGGTTAGCTGAGGGTATTTCTCCCCGACGGCTGCACCTAAGTGTGTGCCGAGCACCGAGAATGCCAGGACAGCACACAGACTCTGCTTATGTTGGGGACAACTCGGGGGACAGTCAAGGGTCCTCTCTGCATTTCTAATAACACCTTAGCCTTTATGCTCAAATGGGGAACATTTTCTGTTTTAAGACGTGTATGTGTAGTCCCTTATTCTTATTCTGTGGATATTTGAAATTTTCCTTTAATAAAAGTGAAAAACGAGAATAACAACAGTGTTTTTGTTTGTGTTTTTAACATGCTGTTCATACTTTACAATTCTTACCAGCCTCTGTTTTTGAAGCTCTTCTCTGAGGATTCTGTCTTCTGGTAACACATCACATAACAAAAAATAGTTGTCTTGTTCTTCTGTTGATAGATCAGGAAAATAAATGAGAAAAGTGAATTTTTTCAGGAGTATTTACTTCTTTCAAGACATGTGGCTATGAAGCAGTGAAGATGGTTCGGTCAGTAACGTGCTTTCTGTATGAGCATGGGAATCTGATTTTGGATCCTCAAGACTCACTCAAAAGCTCAGGCGTGGTGGATCCCTGGAGTTTTCTGGACAGCTAATTACGATAGTTGGTGGGCTACAGGCTCAGGGAAAGACTACTAAAATTTGTATGCCTAAAGAAACTGATCAAGAAGGAGGATTCTGGCTAAAATGCTCAATCCCCATCCAGAAAGGCAAAGAGGATGGACATCAGAAGAAGCAGAAAACAGGGAAAAGTTAGGAGCTTGCCACAGAGGGCTTCTGAAAGGCTCTGCCCTGCAGACTATCAAAGCAGATGCTGAGACTTATGGCCAACCTTTGGGCAGAATACAGATAATCTTATGAAAGAAGTGGGAAATAGTAAGATCTGGGGAGGACAGAAGCGCCACAAGAGGAGCAACAGAACCAAAAAATCTGAGCACAGGGGTCTTCCCTGAGACTGACATTCCAACCAAGTGGCATGCATGGAGATAACCTAGAGCCCCTGCACAGATATAACCCATGACAGTTCAGTCTCCAAGTCGGTTCCATAAGAATGGGAACAGGGACTGTCTCTGACATGAACTGATTGACCTGCTCTTTGATCACCTCCCCCTGATGGGGGAGCAGCCTTACCAGGCCACAGAGGAAGACAATGCAGCCACTCCTGATGAAACTAGGATCAGAAGGAAGGAAAAGAAGACCTCTCCTACTAGTGGACTTGGGGAGGGGCATGTGTGGAGAAGGGGGAGGAAGAAAGGAATTGGGAGGGGAGGAGGGAGGAAGGTATGGGGGGATACAAACTAAATAAAGTGTAATTAATAAAAAAAATAAGGTAAAGGGTGGTAGAGGCTTGTGGCTTACACACACACACATCCATTAGAATCTGGTATAGAGTTCTGATGTGGATTTAGTTAAGTAAAGCAAACATACACATCAGTTTAATTTCAGCTATCATGCAAGAGTGAGTGTAATTTAAGAGTGAGATTATTTCTCTGATTTTTTGATTTACATGAATAGTCAAGATATATACTTACCAAATGGAGCTGTGGAATTGATTCTTATCACACTGCAAAAATCTGTGATGGGCTGTTCAGAGAATCTTTTCCTCCAGTATAAAATGTACCTAAAAATGACATTCAAAAGGATGATGAGATTCAAAATACAACTCTTAAAATGATAGTATTATATAAGAATGTCTAATTGCCTCCACACCAAAAAGCAGATGTTAACTAAAGCTGCTGGAGAATTTGTAAAGAGAAAGGCAGTGAGGCACTGCAGATGTATGAGATAGATATTTAATAAAACCAAACCACCCTACAAGGGCATGGGAATGACTAAACCTCGCTGTTGTGAATTCAATAAATAGGTATTTAAGGAAGCTGGCTGGCTCGGGGCTCTCATCCAGCCTGTGTTAGTAGTGAAGATGCTGGATGCTGAGGCTAGCCTCAGTTCTGGATCTTCAGGCCTCCACCTTCCAAGTTCTGGGCTTACAGGCAAGGGCTACCACACACAGTTACGATGGATTGTTATAATGTGATATGAAGTTTTCTAGAATGGTATTGATGGTTTACATGCATTTACAGTGGAAGAGTTAGCGTGTGCTCTTCCTTCTCTTCCAGAGGGTTCTTGTTTGAGTCCCAGGACCCACATGGTGACACAAGCAGCTGTAACTCCTGTCATAAGGTCTGATGCTCTCCTCTGGCCTTTACAGGCACCAGGCATGCACATGGCACACAGACACACAGGAAGGTAAGATACCCACACTTACAAAATAAAAACAAATCTTTAAAAAAACAAGAGCCATATATGCTTATGACACCCAATGAAAAGAAGAGCGAGTGGTCATCTTCTGCAAAGGTCAATGTAGTGAGATAACAGCATACATCTCACATCTGCATAATTAGAGAAACATCTGACTGCCCACACTGTGCCTAAAATAAATCAAATGTAGCCTTTGGAAAACAGCTGAGCTAACACTTTATAGTTAATGAGCAGGGTTAGAAGTAGCATATGGGCTCAACATAAAGGCAAATCATAAGACAGCCCTGCACATGTGCTGAAAGACAAAGAAAGATGACATGATTCAGCCACGCTACTCCCACCTCAATTTATTTATTATAACAAGATGAGTTAGAGTGCTACCTCATAGACCAAAGGGACCAACAGGGGAATGTGATCTTCAAGAGGATAAAGGAAAAGGACCAGTTGACCCCACAGTGGATGCTCTATTGTACTATACAAATGACAGATTAAGAAAAGCAAGTTACACTAAAGAACCAAAGCTTCATACAGAGTTGGAATTTACTGAAATATTGGAAGAAAATAGAAAGAGTAGGGATTTAGACATTTAAAATAGCTTGCTATAGCACCCAGCAGTGGTCTGCCAGACGAGGCTCAAAGCAAATGCTGCGAGGATGTGGGAGAGTACTTGGAGACAGAATTCTGCAGGTTCTCTAAGCAGCCAGCGACTCCCACATCTGGTTCCCTTTACTCTTTTAGCTTATTTGCCACCACCGTGGAACTCTAGGGATAGGAGTTAATGGATTAGAATAGTTTGCGTTGAGAGATCTGAGGAAAAGAGAGGATCATGACATGAACTAGTAAATAAATAAAAATGGACAACAGCAAGAATGGGACACATGAGGAAAAGAAGCCAATGAGCAAGGGTAGGATAGAACCACATAATTTAATTCTTGTTCCTTGTATCTAACTACCTGGCAATCTTAACATGGAGAGGATCTTTGCTTATAGAGTAATGGTGATTTCACCTCCAGATCAGAAAACGAGAGTATTAGCTCAGCTTGAATTACAAAGACTGCCTGTGATTCACCATTGTTCTGTGGCTAACTCACTGGCTTTCATTTGCCTTAGATGCAGAAGGGACTGTGTATCCCTCAAAGATAACAAGAGAAACAATCTACGAAAGGATAAAGCATTATTTCCTTGGCCAGCTTCAGCAGCTTCCATTCCTTGTTAATCTGTACAGCTATTCCTGTTCTCTTTATTAGCTGACTATCCTATCCTGGAAAAGAGGGGTGAGGAAGAGGGAAAAAGAAAGACAAGGAGCTCAGGCTGGGCAAGCTCAGTCAGTAGAACATTTGTCACACAGATTTGTCACCCGAGGCCGGGTACCTAACATCCAGCTGAGAGTTGTGCACCACATCTCTAAACCCCAGTGCTACAAGTGGTGGCAGGTGCACAGACACAGATTCCTGGAGCTTGCTGACCAGCCAGCCTGGCAGAATCAACCAACTCCATGTTCACTGACAGACCCTGTCTCAAAAAGTGAGCTGGAGAGCAGTGCTGAAAGACACCTTGTGTTGACCTCTGCCCTCCACACGTGTGTGCACACACACTTACACACAAACATGTACATAACAGACAGATATACTCATACACACATATGGAAGACATTTAGGAATGTTCTGCTTAGCACACGTCTACTACAAAATGGTGACATAGCTTAAAACAATATGCTAGATTCTGTGCTAGAGACATCAACAATAGGACATGAGTTGGTTCTCCAAACTGAAACATGCAGAAATTTGTGCTCCTGACTAAATATATCCATATATTGCAGATCCAGGTACCTGAGAGAACTGACTTCTCAGGAGACAAGAGGGCCAAGTTCTCAGGGGTAGCAGTATAAAAAACCAAGAAGAGGTTCGTTGGCGTCAGCTGATACTTTAATGAGCACAATCAAAACATACCGTTTAAGCAAAGCTGGCATCTGTAGCCAGTCCTATATATACCGATTCCATTTTAGATCTACAACCTGTTAAGGTACTGAGAGTGCTGCCTACTTGGGATGCTTACCTTTGGAAGATGTTAATAGACCCAGGAAGTTACCTTCGAAAAACGGTATACACAGATGTCTGGAGAGTGTGGACCCTAGGTCCACCTTTTGAACTACTGTAACTTCTTTTCTTTCTTTTTTGTTTGTGTTTTTTTTGAAACACGGTTTCTCTGTGTAGACCTGGCTGTCCTGGACTCACTTTGTAAACAAGATCTGCCTGCCACTGTCTCTCAGAGCACTGGGATTAAAGGTGTGCGCCACCACACCCAGCCGTGACTTACTTTCTAATGAAAAGTCCGAACATCTTTCTCCTTGTGGAGTGAGCGTAAGGAGTGAGCTGAAACCGGAGGCAGCTGTGTTTCTGTACAGTGGCCACATCCTCAAACTAATAGCTGGTACTAATAATGTGTTAATCAGGAGCAGTGTTTGTTCAGGGACACGAAACTGAACTTAGAGTTGTCCGGCCCTTGTGAGACTCACTTGCAAGTGAATTATTATCGCTGACTAAGTACTATAGCGCAGGTAGGGCACAGTATCCCAGGGCCTGGGTGTTTGTAAACAGCAGGCAGAAAGAAAGAAACTCATGGACAGATGATTACAGGAGCAAAGAAATTTTTGTTTATATGGTATAAGAGTAAACAAATCATTTTATAACAAAGAAAAGATGAGTAAAATAAGACACACCCATTTAATATTCTTGTCACAGCTACTTGGGGGAAGAAAAGAACTGGAAGTTGTCTAGCTTAAGAAGGGTCTTAAATGAACAGATTTGTATACATCTTGAAAAAAGTATTATATTTAGGAAAGCTCCCACAATACTGCCAAAACAATCACCCTGACCATTTCTAATTTAAAAATAAAGAATAATTTAAAAATAAAAATAACAAATGAGGAGAAGCACAATGTGTTGGTCTTGAAAATATGCAAAAAATTAGTTTACCAGTTGGTGACACACATCATTCACATTTCCTTGCCTATGGCCAGGCAACATCAAAGTCTAGTGAAAAAAAAACCGTACATGATGGCTTTAGGCCCCATACAGACACAGAGGCTTGCCATGTACATTCTGTGTTGGGATCAGGCAGCTGGGAAGGACGTCAGAAACAGAACAGCTGGATTATTCCTGCAGGAATGCTGGCTATTCCAATTCAGACAAACTGTCTTTCTACAAATCTAGGTAATATGGAAACTTGAATGAAATTTTCTTAAAAGCTAAAACTTTTAAATAAATGATAATTAGTTTTCAGACTAGTATAAAGGCCCACTAAAGACCGAAGCTACAGCTGAAAGACTGCAATTTCATTGACAATCAAAATACAGATACATTTTGGCTCCCATATATCAGACAGGCAGCAAGTGCTACTCCTACCTGAGGGCAGAGAGCAGTGCTTGTCCCATGTCACAAGGCTACCAGGTTGCTAGGCTGGCCCTGCAGGACAGGCTTGCCTGCTGACATAGTGTGCTCCACTGCTAGCAATACAGCAAGACTGTGGTTCTCCCTGGCAGTGACATGAGTGACATGAGAGACAGGCTGCACTGGAATTGCAACGCGGGAGGCCACGCTCCCCTTTCTAGTGGGACATAGCCCTCTCATAGTCTCCAAATAATATGTTCTCGGGAATCATCTGAGTCAACACCCACTATGAGGTTCTAATTAATCACAGTTTCCATGCTCAGAAATAAAAGATGGAAATAAAAACATTCTAAGACACCCCCAAACATGACCTTCCATATATCTGTAGAGATTACTTCCTCTGTAGACTATACTATCCTCTAGTCAAGAACGAATTTAATTATTTTATAGACAAAACCAAAATTTACCTTTGGAAATCTGCAACCAGTTTCACATCAGCTATGACAGTCTTATGCTCAATAATCATGTGCTTCAAAAGTTTGTCTTGTTCAGCCACAGGAAAATGTTCTTCACAGAAAATACAAGGCACAGATGGAGGCCCTTCTGAAGTGGTGGGGCCACCTGGACTCTCTGGCAGGGAAAGCGGCTCCAGGATACAGTCTTTACCGTCTGTGAGAGGCACGAAAGAGGAAGAAAGAAAAGCTGAAACCAACTTAGACTTCACATGGATGAGTTATTGCCTCCTGCACCGAGAGGAGCCTGAAGACATTTTACATATTTTAATAAAAAGACACAGCAGCACAGAGACCCTTACTGCCACTTTAAGCCCAGCTACAGCCATACTGCAGGAGAGCCCACAGCCCGCTCTTTGCCCGGATGGCAGAAGCCTTGTCAAGGTGGCTGGTGAAATGTTCTGCTTAGGTCCTGGCCAGTGGCTGCAATTCTGAGGACTAGCAAGTAGAAACAGTAACAACAGCTGGGCTAGGGTCCCGGGTGACCACGTGACTCAGTGAGCCACCACACAGCTCATGCCAGGCTTTTTCTAACACATCTGAAAACTTTCTTATCTCTAATCACATGCTATGGAAGAGACACACCTCCTACAGTGGCTTAGAACAGCATGTACTCCGAGTCCGAGGTGGCAGCCTCTGTGTTCTGTCTGTCATTGGCTCATTACACAAGGAGCATCACAAGCAAGCTTTTGTGAGACAAGTGGCGGACAGTACATACACAGTGAACACTTTCCTTTTCCTTCTATCACCCACAGAATCTTCAAGTGCTTTTGTGTCTTTGATTTTAAGGCTCAAACTGAGGCGGTTGTGTCAGGACCTCGCTTTAGTCTTCCAAGGTGGAAGCCAGGGCCTGGCATCTCAAGTGGGTAGTAACTGCCAAAGGAAACTGGGGTTCAGCCTTTGCGTTTGCAGAACGAAAGGAAACTTTTTCAGAAAGGCATAACTGCTGGGCCTGGTGGTGCAGGCCTACAATAGCTAGGCAGGAGGCTGAGGTAGATCCCAAGTTCAAATGTTGCTGGACTACAGAGTAAGTTCAAGGCCAGCCAGCACAGGCAGCGTAATGAGATCCTGCTAGAGCTGAAGATGCAGAGCTCGCTTGACCCACGTGAGGTGTCACCACATCCTAGTATTACAAAAGAGAGCGTCTGCAGAGGAATTTTGGAGCTAGGTTAATACCAATATTGTCTTGTTACATTTTATTTCTTACTTTTACTCTTATCCCATAATTTAAGTCACTCTTAATTGAGTGATATTAAAGTCAGCTAGGTCACACAGATGTTAGCACTCCATCACTACGTCACAAACGCCTCCTGTGGAGCTGCAACTGTGGGTGCTCTGTTCCATACTGCACGGGATGAGCCCGGCCATCCAGGCTAGAGTGCTCACAGCTTGTAAGAAGGTACGAGTGAGTTAACAGCCTAAAGAGAACAGGCAGAGGACATTCAGGGAAAGCCAGAAGCGGGAAGGTTCACAGAGCAGCGGGGCAGGGAGTGTCCCGGAGGAGGAGACTTAGTACACCGTTCTCCCACACACTAGCCAGATTTAATTCTAATAAATTAAACTGCTCATAAGTTCATAAAATTCTGTATTAGTACCAAGAGATGGTATTGGGTAAACATGGACCAGGGAGAGTATTTAAAATATGCAAGCACTATGGAAGCACTATTAATGAAAAAGCTGTTGGCAGTCCTCTGCCTGCCAGGACAGCCAAGGCAGCATATCCAGAGGTACAGGTTAACAGATACTGGCTAAAGTGCTGAGGGCAAGGAGATGTGCAGCACATTCTTCTTCCCAAGTTTGATGGGGTATTTGTAAATTCATTCTGTCTGAAAGCAAGCATATAGAAACAGCAACCATCACCCTGATCAGGATGGAGTTTGGGGGACTTTCCTGCTGGTCAATCACCGGCAGGGCGTTCCCTCAATCTTAATAAGTTATCCTAAGTTATCCTAAGTCCAGCTTCCAGATGACAGAACTGAGGTGGGAAAAGTTAAAAGTAGTATTTTATGAATACGGTTCAGCCTGAACTCAAACACATTATTCCGCTTTCAGTACCCAACGACATTTTCCAACTTGAATTCTTCTCTAACACCTACTTTCAATGCTGTTTTGAATGTGTATGTATTTATAAGCCACTTTGAATTTATGTGCATTCCCAAGTGTCCTGATACCACCTCTACTGGCAGTTTTTGTTCCAGGCTCAGTATCCCACACTTTCTTCCTCAGAGACTCTCTGTAAACCCTGGTCTTCTGTGGCTCCTGTTCTTCCCTTTTTATGGCTATGCGTAGCTTTTCATTTCCTCAAGTTATTCCTGAGTGAAAAGACACAAAACTCACATGTACTGAAACAGAATCACCTGTCACAGCAATGGGACAGGAGTGAAATCATGGATGGGAAAGTCAATCTGAAGAACCTGTGGCTTGGGAATGACTGAGTGAATACAGGAACTGGAGTTACTATGTACTTCAGAACAAATTGATCCAACAGAATACTTTTATACAGGATTTGACTCTGGCCACTTAGTGCCTTGCTAACATGGTAACAGCACTGTCTGGAGTAATTCATTTCCCTACTTGTCTCCTCTTTGCCCCTTCCATGGTTGATCCTGGGTGGCAAGGGAAGTCCTTGACACCAAACAGATCTGATGTCCACCTGACTAGCACCATCATGCTGTGGAACACCCTGTCAAACGGGAAGCTTAACTCAACCAACCCTCACAACAACTCTTTTTTTTTTTTCTGGCTTAAACCCAGGTACATTTATTATTTTTTTAGTTGAATTTTTATTTTTATATTAATTACAGTTTATTCACTTTGTATCCCAGCTGAAGCCCCCTCCCTCATCTCTTCCTACCCTCATTTCCTCCCATTCCCCTCTCCAAGTCCACTGACTCTTAACAAAGGGCTTCCATTTTGATCTCTACCTTATACACAAGGGCACTAAAGAGCTCTTTGAGCTAGTGCTGACTGCTGCTCCTTGCTAGAGAGAGGACGTGGACCCACACTCTGGCCGGAGCTTGAGCACATGTGATCAGTATATAATGCTACAGAGGAAGTCCTTTCCTTAGAGGAGGCAGAGCCATATCTGCACACCATTTATTTACTTACTTGTAATTTTAGAGTTTTATTTTTTTTAACTATTAAGTTAGTATGCCAAGAATTAGATTTGCTGTCACATTTTCATACATGTCATTTTATTTCGTTTACATTCATTCTCCTGCTGTTCCTACCCTGCCCATGCCCCCATTCCATTTTGATGTTGTAACTGGTACGAGTGGGTTAGAAAGGGGCAATTCTCAAGACAGGTAGACTTACCTGAAAGAATAGTACAGATGTCTAAGTCTGAGGGCTGGAGGGGTGGGCAGAAGGAAGAAGAGAGTATAAACAGTAACCTAAGACTTCTTGGTTACTGACTGGCCACTGGGAGTGAGGGAAAAAGGGAACAGGAAGAGAGGGAATATAACCACTCTCTTCGGGAAGTGCACTGGCTGGTTCTGTGTTAACTTGACACAAGCTAGAGTCATCAGAGAGGAAGGGGCCTCAACTGAAAAAACGCCTCCATGCAATCCAGCTGTAAGTCATCTTCTCAACTAGTGATCCATGGGGGAGGGCCCAGCCCACTGTGGGTGTGGCCACCCCTGGGCTAGTGGTCCTGGATTCTATACTAAAGCAGGTTGAGCAAGGCACAGGGAGCAAGCCAGTAAGCAGCACCATCATGGCCTCTGCACCAGCTCCTGCCTCCAGGTTCCAGCCCTGACTGAGTGCCTGTGCTGGCTTTCTTTGATGAAAAACAGTGATACGGAAGTGTAAGCCAAATAAACCATCTCCTCCCCAGCTTGCTTCTGGTCATAGTGCTTCGTTCAGAGACAGAAACCCTAAGCCTGCTGTATCAGTTATTTACACATGTATCTCTACTGCTATGTTTGTCTGTAAACTCAAGGTCAGGGGCTTATTTTTATGTCTTATATAGACTACAGTGGCTGGAACAAAGTTGGAATTTGACAAATGTTTGTTAAATGAAGACATGAAGGAATGAATAACAGGCCAGAGGTCCTTTGAACTTGAGTTCTGCTGTTAAGTTTCTAGGAAAGTCCCATTTTAGGGAACACCTGTGCCTGTCTTTAGTGGAACTTTTTTTTTTTTTCCCTTGGAATTAAGGGTAGTCCAGCTGCATTTACAGCTTGATCTTTATTTAGTGCTGGGGCCCTGGCATAACAGGCACAATGGCAATTAGTAGTGATTAGAAATGGAAATGAATTCTAAGCTAGAAACAAGCATTAGTTAGTGTAGCAGTCATCATTTGTCCATTTTTACTTTGTCCTTTTGTTGAGACTGATCTGAAACCCTTGCCCAACCTTGGTATGTTACATTTTATTGGATTTTAACTTTAAACAATACTCTTCATGGATGGAAGGATACCTTATAGCAAACAGCAAGTGGCATTTTGGAAGCACAGTGAACAGACCTGGGCCTGACTACCCGTTTGAGAGCCGAGCAAGTATTTTTAACTGAGAGCACTGTTTCCTGTAGATGTCTTTTTCTTTCTGGTGCTGGGAGTCAAACCCAGGGTCTTGTGTATTAGAGATCTTTTTAAAAATACTGACTTTAGCCCTCAGTTCCCATAGAGGAAGCTCAGTTTTACCAAGTAGTAGGCCACACACAGGTCCCCAGAAACCAGTGACTCAGCAGTAACAATGTGTCTTGAGCTCAGGAGGAAGTATGGCACCTTCAACGCTGGAACAGCCTACAGATTAGGCGGCAAGGCAAGACAAGCTATTCTCCCAAACACCAAGCGGTTGGTCAATAGATGTAACTCCCGTCCCCTGTCAAACAGCTTGTTTAACCCCAGCGTATCACAGCTACATTTTATTGCATGGTAAAAAGACAACAGATACAGCAACATATAACCCATTGCTATGTAGGCTTTAAATCTTAAAAAACAGAAGGAATATCTGTAAATCCAGCTCCTTTCAGAAAAAAGCCAAACGCATCTTAGAAATTCTGCTTGGGCCCCAAACTTACTTCATATGTATGTGAACAAGCTCTCTGATTTAGTTCTCACTCTGAACATTAACTGTTCAGATGAACTATGTGAAAAACAAAAACAAAACCTCCATCTCCGGGAAGGTGAATTTTGAAGAGATCCTATGCTGAGTATTGAGGGCTTTATTGATTTAGGATACGAGCCCTGAAATGTCAAATGATTAGTCTCCGATAGTGTTTCTTCAAGTGGAACTCCTATGTGAGTCACACTGTGATTCTGTTAGACAGAGTCTGATTTAGTAGCTATGGCAGCCATGGAAATGTGCCATTCAAATCTCCTGCCTTGGGATAACTCAAGGGCTGTGCTCTGAAGCGCCACTTGCAAAGGCAGCAGTCCACAACAAGGGGGTGATATCTGACAAGAAGCCCCTCAACCCAGTAACAAAACAGAACTCAGATAAAAGCCAGCCAAGGCGCTGGAGCAGATGCTCCAAAGAAGATAAATAAATAGCCAACAGGTCTATAAAGCAGGCCTCAATATTATTATTAGGGAAATCAAAACCACATGAGACAGGGTTTTAAGCTTGTTTTATGATGTCCATTAGAAAAAGAAAAACAAACCAAACAAGCAACCTGTTTAATGGTTCCAGAAACCACTGTAAATGTACTGATCTCAGGGTCTCTGTCTTCCTGCCTGTGCTTATTTATCCATTTATCCTGAAGTAGTGAAGATAGGATCTCAAAGATGCCCGCAAGTGTTAAACATAGTAACAAAGAGGTAAAAATAACTGAGAATAGGTCAATTCAGTGAACATGACTCAGCCTCAAAAAAAAAAAAAAAAAAAAAAAAAAAAAAGAGTTCAGGGCCTTAGAGATGGCAAAGCAGCTAACTTGTTTCCAAGCCTGATAACCTGAGTTTGTCCCCTCAGGCCCATATTGTGGAAGGAGAAAACCAACTCACAAAATCTGTCTTCTGAACTCCATGTGTGGGCTGTGGTATACTCGAGTGTAATGAGAGGGTAGAAATCCATGCTATGCTACAGCATGGAGGATAAATCTTGAAGGCACAGTTAAGTGACACAAACCAGAACAGAAAGGTGAGCACTATGTAAGTCTATGTAAAGGTGGACAGACTGACAGGAGCACACGGAATGGTGGCGGTGAGGAGCAGGGAGCCAGCTGTGGAGTCTCCCGGGCCTGTGCTGGGCGTGTGGATGAAAGGGCTGGGGCCATGTGCTGCACAGCTATGTGCACACAGTTACCAGTACTGTGAGTTTAGATTCTGTTGTGTGGGTGTGTTCACGCAACAGATTTAAGGCCAAGTTAACAGAAAACCTGAAAAGAAGAAAAGTCAAGCAACTGAAGGAAAACCAGAGGACTGGGCCATTAGCACTATTGAGTGACAATGACAAAGCTACATCTCCCAACCTGTTTCCATTACCCAGAATACTCCCCTGGAAAACGACTGTTAAATGAAGGGTTAAATGAAGAAATTGGCAGAAAACAAAGGATATGGGTGTTATGCTTTCAACCTCGTAAAAGCTGAGTCTATTGTTTGAAAAGCAAGCAAGCAAAGTTTTATTAGGATGCAGTGTCCTATTACTTCCTATTTCTGTGATGAAGACCATGACCAAAATAAACCTGCGGAAGAAAGGGTTTATCTGGCTTGCATGTTCCCATTGCAATCCATCAAGAGGTGAACTCAAGGCAGAAAGGAGAAGGTAGGAACAGAGCAGAGGTTATGGAAGAGTGCTGCTTACTGGCTTGCTCAGCCTGCTTTGGCCACCTGCCTAGGGATGGCACTATCCAAGGTGGGCTGGGCCCTCCCACGTCAATCACTAATACCCTACAGACTCGATGACAGGCCAGTTTAAGAAGCACTTTCTCAGTCGAGCTTTTGTCTTCCAGATGACTATCCTGTGTCAAGTTGACAAAAAGTTAGCCAGTACATAGAAAAACATGAATTGCTCAAAAGCTTAACTTCTTATTTCTCCTGACAATGAGCATGCCTGTATATCTGAGATGGGCATTGTTTGTAGTGATGTATATACTAGAAATTCCTGTGGGCTGATTAAAAACACCAGTTCCTCAACACAGAGGTAACAAACAGGGGAGCCTGGGCTCCTAAACCAAATCAAACCCACTCTACTCCTATGTAAGCTGGTATTTGTATACCTTTGACATTTCTGTAGCACATTATAGTAAGAAATAAGGGGAAAGCCACAATATATTTAATGTACACAAAAGGGAAGTTGAAGGATTTATAAGCCTCAGAGACGATGCTGATATCAGGTAATCTCCACTCATCTTAAATGTGGAGACGACTCAGAACTAGCGTCATAGACAACTTCCTAAGATATAAGATAGGAACTATAGGATCACGGAACAGTCCCGGGCCTACCTGGAGTGGCTGTCCGAATCAGCCAGAGTTACAAAGAGCTTATCCAAACTGCAGGCCCCCACACCTGTGGCCACTAAGCTCTCAGCATGCGTGCAGCAAGTGGCCATCAAGTTTCTAGTGTGTTTAACTAATTGAAATCACCAGGAGGAGCTGCTTAGTCTTATCAGGTTTCACAGACTAGTTCAGAAGTCAGGGTAAATAGACACACATGTGGTTTATATTCTCTGAGGTTTGTGGGTCCAGTGTGAAGGTGTTTAAGATTATATACATGTAGAATTTCCTTGAAAGATGGTTGAGGAGGACTATAAAAAGTTTAATTACCACAAATCCTGTTTCTATTTTTCCTTTACTTGATGTACTATAATGTACAGAGTGTTAGGTCAGCATGTTCACTATTTTTATTTTTAACATGTACGTGAACAGTGTTTTTAATGGCTCTCCATTGCTGTAGTAGGTGAGAGAAACATAAAAGCACACACACAGGCTTATTTTAGAGATCAATGGACAGTTGGTCCTTTATTTTTGTTTCTTAAGGCTAAGATGAAAATACCCAGACAAGAGCAACTTTAGGGGAAAAAGGTTTACTTGGCTTGTAATCCTAGGTTACAGTCTATCCATTATTGCAGGAAGGTCAAGGTGGCAAGCACTTGAAGCAGCTAGTTTTGCTCAGTTTATACGTTCGTATCATTGAGAGCAAAGGGGAATGACAACATGTGGCAAAAATCCTGCCTTAATATCAAAGCCATCAACAAGGCCAATCTGTTTAGTAATACCCGGATTTCTTTCTTACGTGGTCCCAAAGCACTGTGCATCTACCACATTCTGCTAGGATGGGTAGCGAAGCTGGCTATTTGTAGATCTGTTTTTTTTTTTTTTTTTTTTTTTAATTACACGTTATTCATTTTGTATCCCCCCATAAGCCCCTCCCTCCTCCCCTCCCGATCCCACCCTCCCTCCCCTTTCTGCATGCATGTCACTCCCCAAGTCCACTGATAGGGGAAGTTCTCCTCTTCTTTCTGATCTTAGTCTATCAGTTCTCATCAAAAGTGGCTGCATTGTCCTCTACTGTGGCCTGGTAAGGCTGCTCCCCCCTCAGGGGGAAGTGATCAATGAGCAGGCCAATCAGATTATGTCAGAGGCAGTCCCTCTTTACATTACTATGTAACCCACTTGGACACTGAACTGCCATGGGCTACACCTGTGCAGGGGTTCCAGGTCATCTCTTCTTTTTGTCCACACAACTATCACCACATTCAGATGCTGCTGAAGGCGGCCTTGTGTGTGAACTCAGAGAGCAGGGGAAACCTCTTTTCCACTCACTATGATTAGACAGGGTATTTTAGATGACACTGACTATCATCCTCTCCAGTATCATACCAACAGAGTGACTTACAGTCCCAGTCCCAAACTCTGGCTTCTCTTTTTCTTCTGTGGCACATTTGTTTTTAGTTTCAAAACTTCCTAAGGGTAAAAATATAGTGACTAACTCCCCCCCCCCTCCACCGTGCGGTTTAACCTCAGGCAACTTTGGATAAAACAAAATAGGAAACAAAATTTGATGGTGGTTTCATTTCTTAGATTATATTATAATGACTAATTGTGCTTGTTAACTCAATTGGACGGAGAAACGCTCCAGGACTACAGAGACACAGAACAGCAGGTGCTCAGCAGTTAGGATGTAAGAGTGCTTGCTGTTTTCTCTAAGTTCAGGAGTTTGGTTCCTCTCATCCATGCCAGGCATCTCACCACAGTCTGTGACTCCAGTCTCAGGGATCTGAGACCTTTGCAGGCATGTGGATACATGTTCACATGATGAATACATGCACAGACTAAACATACAAATAAAAAAAAATAAAATAGGATTTTTTTAAAAAAGTGTCTGTGAGGTGTTTACAGAGAGGACTTATGGCAGGGGAGGCTCAGCCTGATGTGGGTGGCAGCACTCCATGGGCTGAAGTCCAGCACTGACCAGACAGGACCAGAAGAAAGCAAACGGCTCACTGGTAGTCCCCGTTCTCTGCTTTTGCTCTATACGGATGTGAGGGAGCAGCCTCACGCCCTCACTGCCATGGGCCCCGCCAGTCCTGCCAACAGGTGTCCTTTTCATGATGGATTGTACCTCAAACTGTGAGACAAAGGAAGCTTCCTCCCTTAAGGAGCTTCTTGTCACCTATGTGTTCACAGCAACAAATAATGAACATGGCTATCGAGTATCCATGTTCCTGGGTAACACATAATACCTCCCTATTTTAATTCTCTCTAGAAGGGGGAACTAGTCCTATCTACTTGATCAATGCAAGAATAACAAGAAAGCAGCAGCTGCTGGGAATCATACAAACCCATGGCATTTTAAAGGAAATAAACTGTAGGAAAACCAGCCCTTACAGTATGGTCAGCATCTGAGTTGTACACCAGTTCTGCCACTTCTAAAACATGCTTCAAGACACACACATGAATAAGTGTATTCATTTCCCTAGAAGTAAGTTCTCCTACTGGAATGCTCACTGTCAACAAGAGACTCTGATTCTAAAAGTAGATGAAGGATCATACCATATATTATATAATTACATTAAATATTCTTTCACATCTAAGATACTTCCTCTGCTGCTCCTACTCTACACTTTCAAAAATACTTGCAAGCATTTAAATTAAGATTATCACTCTCACTTTAATAGGGCATAGCCAGGATGCTGAAGCACTGAAATAAGATTATCACTCTCACTTTAATAGGGCAGTGCCAGGGATGCTGAGGCACTGAATTCAAAGCTGGATGTGTGACACATTTTAATACATTATGGGTGTTAAATTCTTAGCTATTACCTTCCTTTGCCTCTGCTTTTATTTTTTATTTTACTTTATTTTGGACAGGTTTCCTTTAGTCAGGGCAGTCCCGAACTCCTAATCCTCCTGCCTTCACTTCTACAGGGCAGGCTTGGGCCACAATACCTTTTCATTCTGTTTGTTCATTTTGTTTTGTTTTCTGTAACCTCCCCTTTATTAGTAGAACACAGAATGACTTCTCAATGGTAAAACTGTATAAGCAACGGCAGACATTAAAATCTTAACCTTAATTAATGGCAAATGTTATTAGTCATAAAAACTTACAGCCAGCAATGGCAGATGACCAGTGTAAGAGAAGAGATGGAGAAGCAAAGGCTTTGGAGCAGGAATGGACAGAGAAGGTGGCAACTCCTCTTATTTATTTACTCAACTCTAATGAGGCAAGGATGAACAGGAAGACAAAGGCAATTGTCACTGAGAAAAATCTGGTTTGTTAACTGGCCCTCTTACATATGCTTTCCAAGTGAGTGTAGGCCTCCCAGAGACTTCACCCACATCCGCAGAGGGTGTGTTCTGTGTCATTTAATTTATTCAATTTGACAGGAAATTACTTTAGAATTAGTATTCTAGTTAATATTTTAATGAGATGGGCTGGCAGCTAGAAAATTGTAAATTACCTACCTGATGCTCTCTTTTAAGTATAATTAGTGGTTTGGATAGAATCATAATTTTGGGGGACTAACATATCTCTATTTTCAAAATTAAATGACTAAGTCATATTTTTATTTTAGTGCTGGTGTCTTGATTCATTAACATGAGTAACTCTTTAGACAATCAGTTATTTTTATAAAAACAGTTAAGGAATAACTTCCAGGCTCTAAAAAGCCTCGACATTAATAATTAACAGACTTTCACAGAAGTTCTGCATATTGCTTGTTTACATTGTTTGAGAACACGTGGGGAGATCAATCTCTATGTAAAACATCTTTCTGTGGAAATACTGTTAGCTCCTTTACTAAAGAGAAGATTCTTTGTTTTGTTGCTGACTGTACATTTCTCTAGCTTATGTCCTAAATACATTCATAATTTAGAATTAGGTCAAGTCCTGCTTTCAAATCAATATCTACGTTGAGTATATTTTTCAGAGGCTATATTCTCTACTCTTTAGGCAAGCAAAATTTACCACCTTATTCAGCAAATGCCATACCAATTCTAAACTTAAGATAATTCACACCAGTTCTTTGCTCTGTTTTGAGAAGTCACTGTTAGCAAGGATTACTTCAGCCTCACTTTGGACGATGCTTGTCACTACTGTAGTAGAGCTAGACCATGAGCCTGTCTGCTGGACTAGTCTGCGCTAGCTACATATGCTGATGGTTGACCCCAAGGGTTTTAATTGTTGAAACAGTAACAGGCCTCATGGTAACAGTCTTCTTCATAATAAAGCAGTATAATAAAGAGTAAGGCTCTAAACACATCCAAGAATAATAAGTTATTTCTTAGTCTTGTTTTTTTTTTTTAAGATAAAAACTTAAGGTTATAGTTGATATTCAGCATATACCACAATATAATAAATGTTTAACAACCAACATGTCTAGGCAAGGGCTATGCAAGACCCCACAGAGCCAAGAAAATGTCAGAGCTGGATTGGCTCTAGAAACCCATGTTTCCTGGCAGAAGCTGATCATAGCCATATCAACACAATTTAAAGTATCAAAAAACACTAAAGGTAGAACAAGGCGGGCATAGCCCAGTGAATGAGAAGCCGGGCAATGGTCTGGTCTTATTCATAGCATTTTAAACAAATCCTCTTTTTTCAAGTTACTTGGATCTGTTAGGATTTGGGCTGCTTTTATGCAGACTTAGTTCTGAACAGTCTTTTAGGGCTTTTCTGAACAGTGAAGAGTTGGTCATGTTCAGAGCACTGAAAGCACATTTTTCTTCAGTTTATTCATCCATCGTGTCTCAGTACCATAAGTCCTATCTCTGTGACACACGATCTTCCAGAAGTCTGATGTCACGAATCCTATGCCCATGACAACACAGTTCTGTAGCTGACTACATCAGGAAGACAGGCTGAGGGGGGAGGGTGTGTGTGCAGGGAGCAGCAGTGCTGGGTTTGACGTTCAGCACCCCACATACCAAGCCCTGAGGGTGCTGGCTGGGAACCCAAGCACTTGGGTAGAGGCAGAAAGACAAGATATTCAAGGTGACTGTAGGATACACAGGGCTATCCAGATCAGCCTGGGGTACACGAGACCCCTTCTAAAAATATGAAAGACAATATAAACAACATGTAACAGATTTCAGCCTTGGCATTTCAGTGGGCCACCTTTCCCATAATTTACAGCCAACATTACAAAAACGAACCAAAAACTGGTATGAAACATTTCTGAAAGGTGTTTCAGCCAACCTACACAGCACATTCTGTAAATGACTCATATGACAATAAGCACTGAATTTTGCCAGCAGTTAATCTGACTAGCACTGACTTAGGTAACGATGTCTAAATGCAACCTTACTAAAAATGACACTCTAATGAATACTTTTAGTCATTTTGATTCTCAGGCAGCGACTCTGAGCCATGATGGTCCATAGGAATCAGCTCAGGAGCTCTCAAAACATGCTGAGTTTTTCATACAGAGATTCTAATGCAATTTCTCTAGGATAGAAGGGCTTTGTTTTATGTGAAACCACAACCACCGTTGTAACAAAAACCTATTATGATCAATTATGAGACTTTATAAGTTAGCTAAAGAAGATAAACCTTTGTGGATAACAGTTATTTTAGAAGTGGTACTTTGTGATGAATAAAAGTGTATCTTATAGACAGGAAACTGAATAAAAAAAAAGATTTTGTAGATAAATAAATCTTCACGTGTTGATATTGCTCCCTTAATAAAAGTTGGCTTCATATACACTGTAAACACAAAAGATAATTGGAGAAAATCTGGTAATTTCTAGGGAGCCCTTCCTTATGGCAAGGAGGAGCCTCAGAAACTGCTATTTTCTTCAAGCCACCTACGGAAGGTAAGCTGAGCGTGCATATCTTACTGAGAGAGATCTATACTCTTTGGACCAGATACTTAATTTTGATAAAGCTACAGTCTTCATTGAAAGCAACAGCCCTATCTCCGGGACGAGCTAGAAACGAAGTGCAGTAGAAACTCCCAGGAATCTAAGGGGTTGACCCTAGCTAGGACTCTTAGCAGTCAGGGACACAGAGCTTGAACTGGCCACTCCTGTCACCAGGCAAGACTTCCAGCTGTGGGCCTGAGACAGCCACCCAGCCACAAAACCTCTGACCTACAACTTGTCCTGTTTACATTATGTGCCGGGGAAGAGGTGGCAACACAGCTGTGGGAGTGGCCGACCAGTGACTGGTTCAGCTTAAGATCCGCCAGACAGTGCTTTCCCCAACACTGTCTGAAGGGCCAGGACCCAGAGGCCGAATAGCCCAAAGACCAAGGGTAGAAAATGATTCCTCATGGTGCTCTGCTTTACTCACAGACTGGTGCCTAGCCACTTGTCACCAGAGAGGCTTCACCCAACAGCTGATGGAAACACATTCAGAGACCTGCAGCCAAAATGAGAAAGAGTTTGGGGAATCCTGCAGAAGGGGTGGGGAAAGAGCGTCGGAGCCAGAGGGGTCAAGGACACCACAGAAAACCCACAGAGTCAACTGGGCTCATAGGGGCTCACAGAGACTGAGCTAACAATCAGGGAGCTTACACAGGACTGAGCTAGGCCCTCTGCACATATGTTACAGTTGTGTAGCTTGGTCTTCTCGTGGGGCTCCTAATGGTGGGGGAAAGGGGCTGCTTCTGACTCTTTTGCCTGCTTTGGGGACCCTTTCCTCCTTCTGGGTTGTCTTGTCCAGCCTCCATACAAGGGGAGGTGCTGAGTCTTACAGCAAATTGATACGCCGTGTGGGAGGCCTGCTCTTTTCTCAAGAGAAATGGAGGAGTGGATGGGGGCACTGGCTGGAGAGGAGGGAGAGGACACTGTGGTTGGGATGCAAGAAAAGGAAGAAAGGAAGGAAGAGGGGAGGAAGGAAAGAAGAAAGCAAAGCCCTCAAAGAACTACGCTGTGAGGATCAGAGTATGAATCCAAAAGTCCAAGGATATAAAAACCCAGCTGCACGTACATACAACACGGGCTTAACTGAGTCAGACTTCTCTGTCACAAAGGCCCACTGATCTTAGGGAGCTGTCATTTTTTTCTATTTCCTTCATAAGGAAAAAATTCAGTGTGTGATTTTTCACAATGCAAAGTTTTTCATGAATGCATATGCAGTATTAGAGAGCAAACACCTGGCTCTAACAGCATTTTTAGGGTAGGACACACTGGATGAACAAGGCCACTTCTGGTAGCACAACTCAGCCTCTAGACTACAGCAGGCCTTAGATTCTGAGAGAGGGTAGGGTTAAGGAACTGGGCTATCCCACATATTAGAAGTGTGATTCTGGAACGGTGCAGGGAAAAATCACAACCCCACCTTATGGGTATTATGTTCCAGTAGCTTTGTTCCTTCTTAGTACGTACCGATGTCCACGATGCCAAAGCACTGGCCAACTTCATTGTTGTCATACCCAATGCAGCCAAGTCAACAGGGAAGCTCTGTTCCTCCCCACGCAATTTCACTTCATTTCAGCAATGCCACGACAAACAACATTTCGATACCAGAACACACTTTGTAGCTAGTTTTACTACAGGGATTTGCCTCTCCCCATTTTCCAGAACTATAACTGCCATACACCAAGAATAAAACTACTAACTGTATAAAGATAATGCAGCTTTACTTAAAATTCACCATGTCCAAGTCTTGGAGGTGCTGACTCAGAAAAATACAGACACCAAAGAGAATCAATTCTAAAAGTGAGAAAGTCCCCTGAAAATCTACATTAGACAAGATAATGCTATCCAAGTGTGCAGGAATAGGTTCATTTTCTCTGCCAATAAAAGAATTAAAGCGCAGGGGAAAGTGTTGCCAGAAATTATGGAGAGTCCAGGTAGAACCATCATACGATACTGGGGAAATCAGGGTCCCTTCCTGGGGTTCTCTGTCTCATTGATAGAATTTAAGACTGATTACAAATGAAAGTTTGACAGTGGACTCAAAGGGAAGCTTAGGAACTGTTTAATAGAGTTTAAAAGGACAAACCCAACACAGGCAAATTGTTATTTTCACAGCTGCCTGGAGGGGCAGCTACATGGGATGGTTTTAGAAAATAGTGAAGCCCAAAGCACACTTAAGCTCCGGCAACCGAAAGAAAAAGACAACCAAGAAGAATACCCCTTTCTCAGCAGTATTTACCCAGAAAGTCAGCTAGAGCAGCTGAACCTCAGGGTGGATCACAGGGACTGTGATCACGTCTTCCTCTTGGCTAAGACTGGTCAGCTGGTCAGATCCCTGGGCCCGGGACAGCTTGTTTTTCTATAGGCATCTTGCTTGAAGTCCACACATAATTACTGGTAGTTTTGTTAAGTGGTAAAAATTATAAAGAATTTTAATGTCATCCCAGCACATGACAACTCAACTCCATTTCCACACTTCTGAAAAGCTGGTCAGTTGGCGAACAGCCTCACCAGGCGACCACTCTGAAAGGTCTGTCAGTTCCCACACAGTTCTGCTTCAGCAAATCCATTGGTCTCTACAATTTCTCACACCCTAAATAAAACCAGTAGTCTGCTCTTATTAAGAAAGCCCATGCCTTAACCCAGAAAGACAAATACAGTATATAAAGTAGCCTTTTCCAAGGGCAGAGAGGACGGGAACTCAGGAAATTTGACTCGAAGCTCCAGGCTTCAAGTCCTAAGATTCAGAGCATGTACAAAAACATTTGGATCCTGATGGAACACCCTTGTTTTCCGCCTCTGCTCTTTTCTTTTTCTTCTTCTTTTTTTAATGCAAAATAAGGGCAGAACAGTTTATTAATTACGATTAAAGCAGAGTAATTCACTGGAACTTCAGAACCTTCTGCTCTAGAGTTTTCTTTTTTCCTTACACTTATCTCCACTATCTTTTTCTCATTTGTTTTCTTCCAATCCATTACTCTGCCTCCCCTTTAGGTCTTTCATGTAGGCAGTACTGTAGTACAAAAGATTGTAGTTTCTAGAGATTCAGAAACAAAATTTACCCTGCCTACAAGATGTGCAGGGATAAAAATAGAGCAGAGATTGAGCGAATGTCCAACCAATAACTGGCCCAACCTGAGACCCACCCCATGGGAGAGAGCCACCCTGTCACATACTCTGCTGTGCTTGCAGACAGGAGCCTAGCATGACTGTCCTCTGAGAGGCTCCACCCAGCAGCGGAACAAAACAGATGCTGAGACCCACAGTCAGACACTGGGCTGAGCACAAGGAGCCTTGTGGAAGAGTGGGGAAAGGATAAAAGGACCCGGAGGGGACAGGAGCTCCTCTGTTCTTTTCTTGACAGCAGGAATGTTGTTACATTATAATTACAACCATGATTATTTGTCACTGTATTCTACCTTTTAAAAAAAATTCGGCTGTGACACAGGCAAATTATTCATTAACTTCACAATCAAGTTTCTATATATAAAGGACTTTCATACATCTACTGTGTGTGTGTGTGTGTGTGTGTGTGTGTGTGTGTGTGTGTGTACATGTAGAAGTCAGAGGACAACTTGTAGGAGTTAGTTTTCTCTTTCTACCACGTGGGTCCCAGGGATCAAACTGAGGTCATCATGCTTGGTGGTAAGTACCTTACTTAGTGAACCATCTTGTGAGAACATATTATTCATGTCTCTGTCTACCTCCTACCTACCTACCTACCTACCTACCTATCTATGTATATACCTATCTACTATCTATCTATCAATCATCTATGTCCTATCTACCTATACTCTATCTACCTACTTATCTCCTATCGCCCTATCTATGTATCTATGTATCTATCTATCTACCTACCTCCCCAGAAGAGATCTCCTGGAACTGGATTACAGGCAGCTGTGACCTACCCAATGTGGGTGCTGGCAACTGAACTTGGGTTCACTGCAAAAGCAGTGTGCACTTTTAACTGTGGAGCCATCTCTCTAGCCCCCATATCCATATTTTTAATTGAAATAATTTCTAATATAAGCTTGGAAGAGTTTAAATTTGAATGTCAGGGTATTTTTGTACTATTAAGACAACATTTTTATTAAAAACATATAAGCCATTGGAGGTTGGGGAGACGGCTTGGTGAGTAAGAACCCTTACTATGCAAACATGAGGCGCTAAGTTCAGGTTCCCAGAACCTACACTGAAAGCTGTGTGGCTTTGTGTGCCTGTTACTCCGGTACTGGAGAGAGAGCAGAGGGGAAACAGCAGGACTGCTGGTGCTCAGTGGCCACTACCATACCACAAACAGCTGTGAGGTACAGCTTCAAGGAGACACCGGGTCTTAAGGGCATAAAAAAGAAAGTGACAGAGGATAGCCAATGCTCTTCATTTGCTTCCGCACATGCTCGTACGGCCAAGTGCACGAACATGGCTACACACAAGAACAAGTACCTATGGAATTTTATGTATACAATATTCTGAGACACAACCCCAGAGAACAAAATTTTAACATTAAATTACCTTTAGTGATATTATGAACTTACTAGCTTTTAATATGCAGATACGGAAAATAAATCATGTATAAGTGTGCGTGTGTGTAGGTCAGAGGTCAATACTGAGGATCTTCCTCAGTTGCTCTACAACCTTCCTTTTTGCGACAGGGCCTCTCACTGAGTCTAGGGTTCATGGACTAGCAAGACCAGCAATCCCTGGGCACCCTGTTTTCTCCCAGCATCTGAGTAACAGGAGCATGTCTCACTCAGCTCTTACGCGACTACTAGGAATCCGAACTCTGAACCTCATGCTTGTGGGTGGGCAAAGTAGGTTTGTTTTGTTTGTTTTTTAGTTTTTCTGACCAGTCCATCTCTCCAGAACTGCAGAAAAATTAAGGCAATAGACAATTACTTTCCTACGCTGAAAGAAAAAGCATTATTTTCCATGAGAATTAAAGCTCTGATGTTCTCTTTGAAATAATGATAGCCCCTACAATACACTCTCTTTGACTTTTGTTCCGAGCTTTAATACAAAGCCGGCATTTCTGGTTGTTAGCTTCGTAGTTCTGTGTCATAAATCTGGGCAAGCAGTTTAAACACACGGCTCAGCAATCCTTTCTTCTTAAATTACACACGGAAGTGTCTCAGCAGGCTGGTAAACAGAACACGGAGAGAGAACAACTCCAGGCTGCAAGACTAGATGGTGGATGGCAGGAGGGAGGAGAGCCCAAGAGGCAGGGGCTGGGCACAGTGCAGGCTCAGTGAAGAGATGCAAAGCAGTGGGTTAGAGAACAGCAGATTCTAGAGACAGTGAGCAGTTCTTTGTCATCACGGGCTAAACTCTGAGCAGAGGAGGAAAGTTCAGCAAAGGATAATGCATTAAACTTTGCACAGTGTTTTAAGTTATTAGAATCATAGGCTGTTGCTGCTTTCCCTATCGGCCAAAGGATGCTACTGAAAAAGTAAGTATAATGACTTTATCTGAAACAAACGATCTTCCAGGTCACCTTGCTTTCAAAAAAGGTTTCCTATTATAAAAGATCAAAATGGAAGCAAACAGCTTGAAGAACAGGTGCTGGTCTTCAAGAGGATTAAACAAATGAGCTTGGGTGTTTTTTAATGGCGACAAAATTATGTATAAACTTGCAAAAACAACCACAATTCTGGAGGGGCCCATGAAGGTTAACGATTTAAAGGAGTTGGAGTGAAATGTTATATAGTGCACGTGGCATACAAGATGAATGTCAATAATCAGGTTAAAGGTTAACGCTCGAAAAATTATCCTCCATCATCAACAGCAGCTATCATTGTCTAGAACAAAGCAGATGTAGCTATAATCACTATATAGAAAGAGCTGCATGTGGGTATATAAGAACCTGAATTTCAACATCCAGAGCATATAAAAAGCTTAATGTGGATTTAATCATTTTTCTCCTTCAACAAAAAGCAGATATAGCCGGCCACATGAAAAGCCATTTGTTAGCTCTTTATGGACTACAGCAAATTTATTTTTTCATTTTCATGTTTTTAAAAATGCACCTCCAAACTTCCTGTTAGGTCAACAAGTTTGCAAAAGGTGAAAGGAAACATAGTTGGTCCCTGGATATGTTATTAATTTCCAAAAACCCTCACCAACATTGAAAATTTTGGAAGTTTCAGCCAAACACCTGTGGAATCAGATGATGCAAATAAGCACTGCATTGCAAAGGGAACCAAGAAGACAGGAGGGAGACCTGAGCAGCGGCAGGAGTTATGATGGCTGCATTTCAGGGTGTGGCAATCTGCCCAGGCAGGAGGCACTTTGACATCTAAACCCTGGTTAAGGGCAATGTGACCTATTATCACAAGTTCCAACCTCTCTTACTCATGTGTATCTCTGTAACTGGTTTTCATTTATATTAACAATTCTATAAATCCAGAAATAAATATTAAGATTAAAACAAAACAAACCAGGGCTGGAGAGATAGCTCAGTGATTAAGAGCACTGGCTGCTCTTCTAAAGGTCCTGAGTTCAATTCCCAGCAATCACATGGTAGCTCACAACCATCTATAATGAGATTTGGTGCCCTCTTCTGGCCTGCTGGCATATGTACAGGCAGAATACTGTATAAATAATAAATAAATAAATCTAAACAAACAACAACAAAAAAACCCAAACATTTTAAGCTTGTAAACCCTGACCCCTGGCTGAGACACGCCATCAAAGCCTGCAAGCCTTCACTTGAGGCCAGCGGAGGAGGGAAGGCCGCCTCCATCCCCAGGCTGTTCCCAGCTTCCCGCCTGCTCTGACTGCTTCTTCCTTTTAGGGAACTCGTAAGCGCCTTCCACTCTCAAGTATAATTTGAAAGATACAAGTTTAACTAGTAACTAAGACTGGCCCTTTCCCAGAAATCACTTTCTTAAAAAAGCAAGACTGACACTTTATTCATGAATACCCATCTAAAATAATAATAATAATAATAATAATAATAATAATAATAATAATAATAATAAT
>NW_026585644.1:4236965-4242772 GCF_907164565.1 Psammomys obesus | reverse complement strand
ATAATAATAATAATAATAATAATAATAATAATAATAATAATAATAATTCAGAAACGATCCTATATCAGAATATAGGATCAAATGAAATGTTGAAACCAACTAACTATATCAGATCATACTATTGATGAAAACTTATGTTTGCAGAGCTGTTTGGGGAATACTGTTGGTGAGTGGAGAGCTGTAGGACTCTTGCGGATGCAGGTCTTTTAAGGTGCTTGAGATGCAGGTGCGGCCTGAGCAGTGTTTCTCCAGTGCTTGGGGATAGTGCACTCGTTGACTTCTCCCTGGCACACGGGAGGCTGCTCTTCTTTGTTCTCAGTTTGTATGCACATACTGTAGTGTGCGCACCAGCATGTCTGTAACTTTCCCAACGTCGCTAACAAAAGCTGGGGCATTAAAATTCTCTTCTAAAAGTTTGCCTTTCTCCCCTCTCTCTTTCTCCCTCAGTACATAAGAATCCCTTTGGATACTGCAAGGAAAACCACGAAAGCAAGCAATTATAAAAGCAAGTCATTAGGTAGAATCCTTGGAGTTAACAGTTCTTGAAGTAACTTGTTAGTGGTTAGTAAGTTTAGAAAGTGTAGTCCTTATAAAAACAAACCTTACAATGCATTTGTGGCTTTCTGTGATCTGAGGTTCAGGCCATTCATTCTCTGCTCAGATCCTCGATTACAAGTCTTTACTCTCATATCAATTAGTCAGGAAGTATTTCAAAGAAAAAAAAAACTTCTAAAACAAGAGCCCCATTAATTAGTCTTTTACAAGATATGCTATATTTAAAAATCTTAATTCATTTTTGCTAAAATATAAAAATTCAATGTATTTTTATTAAATCTGGAGACAATGAAACAAAACCAGAACACCTCCTGGCATGTTGACTACCTAATTAAATCAACCAATCAATCAATCAGCAAAAATCCTGTTTTTTTATATCATTAACAGAATGCTTACTGTTTGGAAGTGAAGAATAAGAGAAACTCAAACAATGCAAAAAACCGGCAAGATGACCAGGGCCTCAGGGAGAGCAGCATAAAGACAAACCATATAGATTTTTCAAAGAAAGTGTCCTTTTTCTGAGGAGTTCCTGCCTCACTGCTGAGTGGGGTGTGACAATTTTTTCAATGGTGAGGTCACTGGGGATGGCATCCAGAGGGAAAGGATGGGAGGCAGCAGGGGTCAGTGAATGTGCTTATATTCTGTACGTATAACCATGAAACAGCACACTATCCTATGCCCATGTTATGTGCTCTTCTTATTTTGTCTTTAAGCATACTCTGTAAAGCCTGCTTGAAACAACAAAGCCAAAGAGGCCATTTTAAGTATGTGTTTTTAAGACTCAGCCAATAAAGGTACTTATTGGGGACCGGCAACAGCTTCTGCATGTCGGCAGACCTCTGTATGAACGTGCCCACCCTCACAGTAAATAAGTGAACAAATGTAAAGGCGTATCTTTAATGGCCACACAGGTAATGAAGGAATAAAGACAAAACGTTCACTTGGGGCCCCCTCGCTATACAGCCTCTGAAATGTTCTCAAACGGCTCATACAACCTTCCCAAGGATGTGAAGGGGCCTCTTTCCATGTCTGGTAGTAAGGACATTTGCTATTTTTTTATACATAAGATATTTAGGAGAAAGATGTGAGTCCAGCAATGGCTGCTACTCTTCTCCTGGACTACTAGATCCATGCTGTTTTAGCTCCTCAGGTAGTTCAAACTGGCCCTGAACTCACGAGGATCCTTCCACTTGAGCTGCCCAGATTACAGGTGTGTGCCGCGCGCACACTGCACCCTGCTGGTGAGTCACACTGGCAGCCCGGCATCAGGTGAGCACACTGCACATTCCTTCGGCTCTTCTAGTATCTGGGCATAGAGATAGTTTGGCTGAGGGAGGGCCAGTCCTCTTAAGTACCTCCGGGAGTATGATGCACAGAAAAGCACCCAGGAGACTACAGAAACACACTTCTGGATGTGTCTGTGTGGAGGTTTCCCAGTGCCGTTAGACCACGAGGGTTCCAGCCCATCTAGTGCTGGATTCAAAACTGACTTGTGGAAAGTTGTGGGAGTGGAGAGGTTAGGGTGGTGGGAGGGGGCTGCTGGGGGCGTGCCTTTGAAGCGTGGGTGTTGGCCTGGTGCCTCCTGGCTGGCATGAGGTGCACACGATCGTATGGCACGCTCTGCTCTCTCCATCATGCTTTGCCATGGGCCTGAGCAATGAGGCCAGACAGCCACGGGCTGAAAGCTCGGAAACCCTGACTGAAGCAAAGCTTTTCTTCCTGGGACACCTGCCTCCACCTCACATTTGCCGCAGTGAGGGAAGTCTGGGGAACAGTCTGGTGGCATCTTGTTCTGAGGCCTACCTGTCTATTCCGATTGCTCGTGAGACAAGGGCAACTTATCTTCTTTGCAACTCTTTATTATATCTGCTTCTTGTTTTCCTTCTATTAAGTCACAGGTGCCGAAAAAAAATACCCATTTTCACTGTATGTTTCTTTTGTGCTCAAGGATAAAAAAGCTGAGTTATTGATCACAATTGGACAAAATACTATTTGGAAGATTTCTTTGATTCTATAAATTAAAATATATTAGCTTTCTCCTTTAAAAATTTTGAAAAAAAAAAAAAAAAGCCCCAATACCTTCAGGCTTTTATAGTCTGAGTCATTACTATTACCAAAGGCTAAACGTAGTAGCAATAACTTGGCTTCTTCTTATGCTTGTTAATTACAAATCAGGGCTGGGAAACACTTCAGTAGCTAAAATCAATTATGCACTCGACAACACTATATTTTACCTTACACAAATTGGTATCCAGCCAGTCTTCATAATTTAAATACATTTCCATAATGTATTTATTTTAGCAAAATAATTCCCAATCATGTTAGCACGAGCAAGGACACACTGAGCCTCCTACAGCATGCCTTTCTGGGTACCAGCTCCTCTTGCAATCTCAACTGCCTGGAGGGCATAAGTTGCTGCTGCAGCTAATTTGGGGTGTGGCTCGTGAACTAGCACTTCTAACCAGCTCCCCGGTGAGGCTGGAGCTGCTGGGAACCGGGCTCTGAGAGGTACTGCTGTCCACCAGACTGGAGTGTGAATGTCTTATCTGAGGCGTACCGTCTTCTGAAAGGCCGCTATAAATTAGAGATTCCAACTCTAATCAGGCAGCTCAGGAAGTTAAGTCTTGAACACAGTAAAGATTCCAAATGGCAGCCTCTTGGAAGGGAAGGGAAGGAAAGAAACAAAACTGTGCTCTATGGCAATCCTCACAGACAGTCTTGTGGACGACCTTAAGATGCTGCAGTTTCATCAGCCTTACTCAGTGTTGCTATGGGGACCAACTGCAAAGAACCGTTAGTGCAGAGCACAGGAAGGAGCACAGCACCAACAGGGAGCCTTCAGGGTTTGAGAAATAAAGCAAAGTCATCTTGTACCTTTCCTGATGTTCACTTAAATCTTCCCTTAACAACAGGGTACAGCCACAAACTCCCTACCTTTGAAACTCATTGCGGAAACTAAAATCTTTTAAAAGCTCAGAAGGTAAAGGCAGTCACCATGTTGTTTGTGTAGTGCAGTGTGACCAGGCTGGGGCCGCTGGAAAAGGAGGAGCTATCCAGCAGCAGGACTCAGTCTGCTCTGCACTGGGGATAACGGACTCCGGTAAGGAGAAGCACAGCTCCAGGCAGTGGGAGGGAGGGAGGGACAGGACTAGGCTTGCTCTCAGTTTCCTCCAGAATGAAGATGAAGTAAAATCATAGGCACAGAAAACATTACCCAAAGGAAAGAAGGGACAACTCAGTACCTGAGGTTCATCTGAACCTCGCTCTGATTCTTCTCAGTGGGCTTCTGAGCTCCCCCTCTCCACAGTCATGGGGAAGGAATAACTTGAGGTGGATTATAAAGCGACAATGTTATTTGCAGTTTCTTTACTAGAAAATGACTGTATGTGCCAGAGTTTGTTCAAGGTTTATTTTATTTTATTTGAGACAGTCTTGCTATGTAGTCCTAGCTGCCCCAGACTATGTAGAGCAGGTTAGCCTCAAAGCAGGTAATCCCTGTCTCAGCCTGCCATGTACTAGGTGTACAAACGTCAGCCATCAAGCCTAGTATTTGCTTATGGCTTAACAGGGGCTTTACTCTGCAATAACCTTTAGGGAATTTTCTACTTTTTACTTCAAGTTTCACAACTGTAGTAGCAAAACTCTTTAAGTTACACTTATTGATACCAGTAAGAACCAAGACTTTTTTGTAACTGAAATGTGGAGAGCCTTGAAACAGCCACTACAAGGACTCCTCTGAGGCTTTCGTCATTCAGCCCCCTCTTCAGTCTCTCCATGATCCTTCTTTGTCAGATGTAATCGCGTATCTAATCGCATTATCTACTCTACTCCTAGTTTTACTCTACACCTCGGTTTTTAAAGCACACTGTGAGCTTTCTGCTCAGAAGTTTCTTCATAGTTTCTGCAAGAATGAAAACTGTATATTCTAGCCGGAAGCCTCTTCCGAGACACCATTCCAACGGATACATTGTTTGCTCATTTGTTTCTTTGTTAATCCCTCACTGATTTTTATCCCCCCAAGACAGTGTTTCTCTGTGCCCTGGCTGTCCTAGAAGCTCTGCAGGCCTTGCTGGTCTCAAACTCACTGCCATCTATCTGCCTGCTTCTGCCCCCAAATGCTGGGGTTAAAGGTGTGTGCCACCACACCCTGTCCTCACTCACTGATTTCTGTAGAGCCCAAGTCTTAGTCTCTTTAGTGTGGTTACTGGGTGGTCCCTCATGGTCAGGACCTTGGTCATATTTTGTCACTGTTCTTCAATCCTGAGGCCTGGAGACTAATTTATCTAAGGAGTGTGTGTCAGAATTCTTTTTCAGGTGAGGAACAGAATCAATTTGAGCTGGGGCTACAGGGCACCAATGGTGAAGACTGTGGGTTTTCAGATTCTGTTTGCTCACTCACGCTGATGGATTTCAGAAACTGGATAAAGCTTTTATTCTGCAGAATATAAGCATGCATGTTTAACACACCTTTCTGCCAGAAAAGAAATACATGCAGTTCTTCTTTCCCAGAGGCTCAATAAAACCACAGCCTCGATCCTTCACGGGACACAGGAACACTGCCATGCTATCTTACTGTGTCCACCCACTCCTGTCATGAGATGCCTAAGGGCATCAGGGCTTTGTGGGGACAACTGCACTTTGTTCAGTTTTCTAGTCTTTGGCCTTCTGTAAGCATTTCTTAATTGCATCTTACATGTGCTGTAAGAAATTAGACACATCAATGAGTTTCTCTCACCTGATACATATTTAAGAATGAGGCAAGGAAAACAGTGAGTTTTTGCTTTGCATATAGTTCATATATCAATGTACAAAATGTACCAATTCATGTAGTTATGCACTACTATAGAAAATTTATATAAATCTAAAATGCATGAATGGCCGTAAGAAATTACCTCCATGTCTCAAACTTGAGCCAATTTCACAAATTACTAACTGGGCTCTTAAAACATAGAGTCACTTCTGCCAATACAGTATGAGTATTTAATTTTGAGTATTAAAGCCAATATTTTTGGATCAGTTCATGTATTTATCTCCTGACTTGGTCTTGTCCTTTGAACTTGGAGTCAGCTGTGGCCAGACAGAAGGATGCAGCAGCTCTTGTCAGCTGGCCTTTGTCTGTAAACGTTCCTAGGACAGTATTTCTTTTCTGTTTTTGCGCCATAGATAACATTATATGCAAGTGAGAAAACACCGTGAGGCCAAGTCTAGACATGATGACACGG
The DNA here is from genome assembly GCF_907164565.1 of Psammomys obesus. Classification (NCBI taxonomy): domain Eukaryota; kingdom Metazoa; phylum Chordata; class Mammalia; order Rodentia; family Muridae; genus Psammomys; species Psammomys obesus. The sequence goes on along the minus strand of NW_026585644.1, from coordinate 4,236,995 downwards.
GGCTGAAAGTCTAGACATGCATAAACAGGG
>NW_026585644.1:4183331-4236955 GCF_907164565.1 Psammomys obesus | reverse complement strand
TAGACATGATGACACGGGGCTGAAAGTCTAGACATGCATAAACAGGGTTGAGAGTCTAGACATGATGACATGGGGCTGAAAGTCTAGACATGCATAAACAGGGTTGAGAGTCTAGACATGATAACACGGGGCTGAGAGTCTGGACATGGTGACACGGGGGGAGAGTCTAAGACATGATGACAGGCGGCTGATAGTCTAGGTCAGAGAACAGATGAGAGAATCAACAGAATGGGAGTGAACAGTAAAGGAAGCACCAAACAACACTGTAAGAAAAGTTATGTATGTCATTTGGAATTGTGTTTTATAGGAAAAAATTCTTCTGAGATAGACAGTGTTTGGTACTGGAAAGCAAAAAGACAGAGATCCATGTGAGAGATGGATAAGAACAGCTAAAAATCCAGGATATACTAATCTCTAAAATAATTATGGGTTTTGAATGCATACAAATATAAATATGTAAGATCAAGTTTAAGGCCATCAAACAGAATTTATGAATGACCATATATATGTGTGTGTGTATGTGTGTTGTATGTATTTACACACATATAACCATATATATACATTTATATGTATGCACAGAAAACATTACATATACATGCATATAAAATGTGGTACACACAGATTTATATAGATGCACAGAAAATTCTGGAAGGACAGACACTAAAACACTAACAGTTAATCCAGCACAAGCTCCCACTCTTGAGTTATGGGCAGCTGGGACTGCTGATGGTTTCTGGTGGAAACACGAGTTTTCCTTAAGGGTGTGGGGCTCCTGGTAGGTACACCATGCTCCACTGGAAGGCCCCACAACTAGGAGGATGGGGAGCATAAACTGTACTCAATGGTTATTGGGAATTAGAGAAAGAAATAGAGAGAGAGGAAGAGAGAGATGACAGTTAGGGGAGGTGGGGTGGATCTGGGGGATCGAGGTGAAATGGAAGTATGATCAGAACATATTGTTTGTAATACTCAATGTTGAAGGACCCTGCTGTTTGAGGCTGCAGTCCTCCCAGTCTGGATCGCCATTCTGAGCTCGGCCTGAAGGTGCAGGACTCCCTCTCCCCAGCAGGGCCTCCTGCTCTCTGCCTGACTTCATCTGGAGAGTGTCTGTATACGTAGATGCCCCTACCCACATTTGATATATGGCCTTTGACACAGCATCCTGCTAGCTCTCCCTCCTGTGACTATAAGATAATTAGGTATTGTGTTTCCATTCATACGATAGGAGCGTGCTGTTTAATGCAAATCAAGTATCCTTGAAGTGCCTAGTTTTAGCCAATTATGTACACTTATACTTGGAGCCCTTGACCCACTCCCCAAGGGGTATATAGCCTTTGTTCTCTGGAGTTAGAGCTGAACTAGCTCCCTGCAGTGATTCCCAGAGCGTCTGATCTCCGTACAGTGCTCGTGGGCCTTTCCAGGCATGCACCTCATCTTGTGCCCCTCCTGACTTTGTGGAGGCCAAGAGCCCCCCAGGGAAGAATTAAAAAGATTAATAATGATTATCCCCAAATAATAGACTGAGAATGATCTTCCCCTTTTTCGTATACTTTCTGGTATCATATAATTTTATTTATTGTGTTGCTCATAAAAATTCAGTATTATAACTAGGAAATATAAGGATGTTTTATCGCTATCCTAACTCTGCTTTCATTGCTAACATGCTTTGTCTTATGACTTCCAACTATTTAAGATTCCTGAGCATTTTGGTTCTTTAGTATTGATCAAAATGTAAGAAATAAGGCCAATCAATCATAAAATCCCACCCACTTCTTCAGAGGCACATACAGTTTTCTGCCTTTAACAGTAGCTGATAGGCCAGTCTCCACCTGCAGGCAAGGCCTGAGCTTTGAGTGCAGCCTGAGACTGCATGCATGTGCTGCCGACGTCTTGAACACAGCTACCGTCCTTCATTGCCATTGCTGCTCAGCCTCACACCCCATAGATGGTGAAACACTGAGCTTTACATAGCCTTGACCTTTGTCATTTGTCCATATATGTGAGTACTCGGAAAGTAAAGGTACAATTTGATGCTCCTATCCTGGGTCTCACACAGTCTTGAAATAGTATAATCTCAGAGAATACTAATTAACATATTTTAATTAACATCCATACATGAGAGAGGCAGTGGTGGTGCACACCTTTAATCCCAGCACTTGGGAGGCAGAGGCAGATGGATCTCTGGGAGTTCCAGGCTAGCCTGGTCTATAGAGAGAGAGTTCCAGGACAGATAAGGCTACCTAGAGAAACAAGGCCTCAAAAGCCCGGAATGAATGAATGATCGAATGAATGGATAAATACCCATACATGTATATAATGTGTTTTAATCAGATTCAGCCTCCATTTAGTCCTTTATCCCAAGGGTGCTCGCTCATGCTCTCTTTTTCTCTCCCTCTCACCCCCACAACACCCACAGTCTATCTGAGGCTTTCTGTATGTGCTTGGATGCTGGGCTATCAGTTGGAGCTGACATTCTTGAAGAAAAGTGACTCTCCCTCCCACAGCAGCCATCAGTGGCCAGTAGCTCTTTAGTCAGGGGCTGAGCTGAGCCTCTCTTCTATTCATGCTGGGATTTTGGCTGCCTTGATCTTGTTTAAGTTTTGTGTTTGAATAAAGAATTCTAATTCTAAATTATAACAACTTAAAAAATCTTTGGTAAAGCCTATAGCATGTCAAATGAGGAAGAACAAGAAAAGCCTCAGCTATCTCTCTGTGGCACAGAAGCAGCCAGAAGTCCTGTAGCGCACCAGGGAAAGGCCTTTCACTTCCGGCTCGTTCTGGGTTAGAAAGTTCACACGTTTTAGGGAGAATTCTTCATCTGGGTATCAGTTTAAACTACAGAAAGAACATGATCTATTAACAAGACTCCTGGTGTCCTGCTCTACCTCTGCATCCTCTCAGCACGCAGGGAAAATCCACTTTGCTTTGGATGACACACAGGTCTTCTCAATGAAGTCTTTATTGCCTTCTCGACACCATTATTTGTTCAGGCTTTGATGAAATGCTGGTAGAGGGGTCCCTGAGCCCTGATACAGATGCCTCTATAGGAAAGGCCTACTTGCTCTTGGTCACCTTAGAGAGTTCTGCCCAAAGAACCTGTCTCTGAATCCCACAGACAGACACAGAGGCTGGAGATCTCTCACTCCCTGTGGGCTTCTGCGTGGCTCTCAGTTCCTAAGGCTGCCCTCCTGTGTGTTTCCCCTAGTCTAGATGTGAAGCAGCTCCTTCAAAACAGGAGTTTGGTCCTTGCTCTTTTTGGCACCTGCTAGCACTTAATTAGTGCTTAGTAAACACTTGCTGAGGCTCAAACCCAGAACATCAACAGTGTGAGTCTTCATTTCCAGGGAACTGTCAGTGCGCTCTTGTTCTGATTTGGTGGCAGTGTAGCGGAGAACAACGAGCAGGTCTGCGAAGCACCCAGTAGCAACAGAAGGGCAGAATGTGGGAGACCTTACGGGTTAGTCTTCAGACCCTGCTCCTGCTCTCCAGCTTTACTTCTCTCCAGGGACCGCAGCGTTTACGAGACTGTGGCGCGTGCCTGGACCTCACCCTGCTCCTCTTCTGCTCTGTGTTTGTGAACAGTGTTATTGTAGCTCAGGTCTGTGCTCACCTACAGGTGCTGGAGTCTTTTCAGGTCCTCTGACCTGCCCCACTTCTCCCATGAAGCCAACCATGATTACCCTTTCCCGGCAAAGCCTTTTGCTCAGAGCTTAGACTACTTCCTGCTATGTGCCTCTCCTTCCCTGCTAAACTCTAAGCTCAAAGAAGACACAGACTGTAGCTTGTCCCTTTAGGCCATTTCTCAAGGCAGTTTCTTTCTGTATTAACAGCAAAGCAAACCCACTTTATAATCACAATAAATGCCAAGCGACGGTTTAAAGGAGGAAGAGGATGCTTACACTGTTCAAGGGAGACAAACAAGGGTCAGGACCACAGGTGGCATGTCTCAGCTCAGACGCTAGTGCTACGCACAACCTTGCGCTTATGGATGTACAATGGCTCATGGAACGTTTCTTCATAGAACTTTACATCTTTGAAATTATCAGCCAAGGTATCCCACTCACTGAAGCTCTCTGCAGTAATGTTATTACTTTTGTTTTGCTTATAAAAAAGCAGATGCCCAGGAACTGAGGTTTACTCAAGGCTTCCCTGTGAGCGAGTGAGCAATCCGAGTCTAGTGCCACAGCTCAGGGCTCTTTGCACTTTTCACTCTCAAGCTCAGCCTGAGACCAGATTTCTGGGGCTGTATACACAAAAGACAAATTGATAGCTATCTTTCCATAACCAAAAGGACTTGGCATATACTGTAGACACTTAAAATACTTCGAAGAATTAACAGGAAGGACAGCAAAAATAGCAATGATGGCAAATTTACACCCTAACAAATTGTATACATTGGGTAAAAAGGGCTCAATATTAATAGACAGTGAGAGCAGAACCAAGGCTCCAACTCCATGATGCCGGGCACCAGCTACTAATTTCTATAAAGAGGTTACAAAAATAAAAAAGATGCCATGTACACGCTGCTTGATCAGAACAGAACAATGGCTATTTGGAATAAAGGCAATGTATTCAGTAAATGCTGCTGCTTAAATGGTAGCTCATAGAGCCTACATCATGTAGCCCCTCATGATGTGCTCTTACTTTAAAATAGTCTTTGCATTTGTCTCTATGGTAAAAATCTTGACAGCCATGGATGAACTCTCAATGTAATGACAGAAGAGTGCTCGCTAGAGACAGGAAAGGAGAAGAAACGCAAACAAGAGAAGAGAGCATGAAGCGACAAAGACAGGCGACCTGAGTTATGCTGCCACAGCCAGGACACTCAGCGCCTCCAAATATGGCAATAGGCAGGGCATACCGGGAGTCTTCAAAAGCCGAGTGGCCATGCCGGAGACACCACTTTGGACATATGGCCTTCAGAACTGTGAGTGAGAACATTTCTGTGTCAGAACACAGTTTGTGGGAACTTAGAGACCCCGCAGGAAACACAGTAACAAGATGAATGACTAACATTAGAATCCATTTCTGTACAAGTAATTAGAAAACTAGGAAACTACTAGTATATGAGGAGGCCTACAAAAATGTAGATAGTGGCTTCAGCTGTGGGTGCAGGAAAGACATTAGAAGTGACACGGGTGGTGCACGCTTTTAATCCCAGCACTCTGGAGCCAGAGGCAGGAAGATCTCTGAGTTCAGGAGCAGCCTGGTCTACAGAGCAAGTTCCAGCCAAGGCCACACAGAGAAAACCTGTCTCAAAAACAAATGCAAACAAACAACAAAACCAGTGACACCTGTGGCTGGAAAAATGGACGCTGTTCCAGAGTTCCTGACTGGACCGCCAGCCTCCACAAGAGGCTCATAAATTTCTGTGACTCCAGGCTCAGGACATCTCACCTGGACACCAGGCATTACTGTGGTACACACACACAAGCAGACAAAATGTCTACACACGTAAAATAACGAAATCAAATAAAGAGGATAAGGCTCGTGAAGCACACAGTCATGGAGTACCACTTACAAAGCTACAAGTCAGCTCAGGAACAAATGGGCATGCATCTGAACTCACACAGATAACACTGGTGGAGCTCTGGCTGTTCTCAATGCCCATAAGAACAATGTGCTAAGAGTCTGACTCTCTAACGTGCTGCCACAAACATGATTTCAGGAGGAGCAACAAGAAGAGAGCCATCTACTCTGTGCTGCAAGCTCTGCCCAAGTCAGTCTATGAGGAGAGCACAGTTAATGGAAGTGAGAGTCCTGAGGAAGTGGAAAGTTGCCAGTTGGATCGCAGGTCTGCCAACTAGAAGTGAATAACAACGGGTACCATGATTCACACACTAAAGCTGTCTGAAACAACCTTTCACCAAACAATTTCTCTACAAGCTGTGGTCTGAACATCAAAGAGTGCCTGAATTTATCACCTGATTCATACATGGCAACATTCTACTGACTCTTCTGACACTGACCGCGCGCACACATAGGTTACAAAAGGACTCACATGCTGAAGTCACTGAAAGCTGATACAAGAATGTAGGTTAAATTTTTAATAAACTTAAATAATACATTCAATAACTATGGTTACCTGACAATATAATAAAGGGTTGAATACTCCAAACGATGGGTCAGACTGGTTGCTGAGAGAAAACGTTCCTGTCCTACATGTAATAGTTCAGTCTTAATTTTAGATGCAGTAAGAGGCGATACTAAAATTAAATAAATAGGAATGCAGGTATAGGTTAGTGGTAGAGCACACTCTGAGTAGGTGAGGAAGTAAAAGCAAAGCGGAAAGCAAGGAGAGAAAGAAAAGGCACCCACTTGAGCAAATATTGAGTCAAAATGGTAGGTTTTGTTCATATAAATATTTTAAGAAATTATTATATCTTAGATAAAGATACTATACCATTCAACAGAAGAAAATGCTGTTTCTTGTGTCTAAGGCATTTTGCAGCCTCCACTACTGTTCTCCGACTAAGGGCCCAAAGCCAGGCAGGCATGCTGTGAAAGGGACCACCCCGAGAGCCTGCCAAACCCCCAGGGGTGGCCTCTCAGAAGAACTGTTTGGAATGTCTAAATTCTTTTTTTTTCCAATGGGATTTTTATTATTATTATTTAACAATTTATTCACTTTGTATCCCAGTTGTAGCCCCCCCCCCCCATTTCCTCCTTAATAAATAACGGAGAGATAACCCTGACTAGTTCCCTGAATAGAATTCCATGCAATACTAGCATGGGTGAAACTTGAGTAGGCGTTATTCATAACCAAAGAGGCAGCTACATGTTTGGAAAACTATATAGACTTATTCCCTTCAGAACAACAACAAAATTAGAATAAATTCTGGAAGAAAGGTACATAACCTATATTTGTAAATTATTCACTCATGCATGAAATTCTATACATGTAGAAAGCCAATACTTTTTGTCTCATAATTCTATGCAATAAGAGTCATGTCCCTATAAGCATAAAAAACAGTAACCTAATGTTGGTTCTACCTAACTCACTTACATAGTGAATAAAAATGTTTCTATAAAAACATCTTAAGAGCATGACAGCACAGAAATGGATTTCTTTGTAGTCCACTACCTAAAGGGTTTAGTTCATCTCTAGTTCATCTGGGTTCTCAGAAAATGTCAATTTCACTGAGCATGGTGGTGCATCTCTAACCTAAGCACTCAGGAAAAAGAGAAGAAATCCATGTGAGTCTGACGCCAGGCTGGTCTGCATTTTGAGTTCCACGCTGGCTAGGGCTACACAGAGAAACCCTGTCTCAAAAACACACAAATAAACAGCAGCAGCAGCAGCAGCAACAACAACAACAAAAACAACTAAAAAGTAAGTTTACATGTCTGCTTTTCAAGTACTGAGAAGAAAACAGGTCTGGGTGTGTAGCTCAGTGATAGTGTCTACCTAGTGTGTGTGAGACACTGGGTTTGTAAAACCAAGATGCAATTAAAAAACAAAACAAAACTCTCTTTAAGGGAGTGATATCTGCTGGTTCCGAAAAATATCTCATGGACCCGGACATGCAAACTCACTTTTTAATTGTTTTTGTTGTTGTTGCTGCTGCTGCTGTTGTTTATTTGTGTGTTTTTGAAAGAGGGTTTCTCTGTGCAGCCCTCGTTATAAACATAATCTAATCTGTTCTGTCAATTAACAAACTCTAAGACATTTTAGAGAAGTGACAACAAGAGGAATATTGGGCCATGGCATCAAATTCCTTGCACTTTAAGGATCAGGAAGAAGGATGCTATCATTTTATACTGTGGGGTTATGTGACAGTTGGCTGACACTCAGAGATCTCAGGGCTAAGAGTTCAGTGGCCATAAGACCAGCTGTGTTGACCTGTCTGGTGCTAAGCCTCCTGCAAGAAGGCTAATGAGCACGGCCCCTCCTGTGCTCCCCTACCCCACCATCAGTGTGGCTGTGTTCTCTACATAGTGGCTTTGTGTCAACTCCGCCTACCTGATCTCATCTTCACAGAGGTCTGGAATGCCAGCTACAGGCACCTAGCCAGTTTCTTGATATCAAATCTCAACTTGTATTCTTTTTCTAGTAACTGGATCCTTCTTCTGTTGACCCGATCTATAACTTAATTGACTTGATACTTCACCCAGAATCCATGGTCCCCCAAACCTGCTTCTCCAAAGCCTGTAGTAACTTGCTTTCTGTCCCTAAAGTCCACTTTACATGCTGCTGTGTCTTTACTGTGGAAGATCATACCCCTCGGCCCCCCACCCTCACCCTCTACCTCCAGCTTAAACCATTCCTTACAGAAAGACTGGTCCTTGGCAGCCCACATTGCTCCATTTTAGCTGGAATCCAGTTAGGTTAATTTACAGAAATTCTCAGTATCTATCATCCTGGTATCAGATGGAATTCTCCATCCATCCACTCGCCTGAGATGTTCCTGATCACCCAGGTCAGCTTCTGGCAAGGACTTCCCTTCATCTCTGAGGTGTTCTCTCAGAAATGTCTGTCTCTCACCCTCTGAACACTCTCAGTCTTGTTGACTGTAGACCACCATCTCCCTTTTATTTGACGGTGAGGCTACTTCTCTATGAATAACTGTCCTATTACAGCAGGCAGCATTCCTGAATGTGGAACTGACCGTGCACTCACATTCATGATGTGCTCTGCCCAAATCTGGCTGAGCGATTTGGGACGGAGGTGAAGCAGAAGCCACCTGCTGAAACAGAATCTCCACAAACAGTCAGCTATGTCTAATGTCAAGGATTTCTTTACAGGACTGAATTGTCTGATTTTGGTAAAAAGGTTATACTAATCTCCTCTTAGATGAGAAAGAAGACTATAAATTCTGTTTAAAGCCTCTTTATACTAAGGTTATCTGTGTTTTGTGCAGGCCAGCAAGACTGTGGAATGGGAAGAAAGTTGCTCTAAGTGCTCAACACAAAGCAAACATAAGCTCACAGCTGTTGGTGAATATAAGTAGTTTTGTTGGAATTTAGGTAGGAGTCTGTGAAATCCCCATGATGTCGAAGACCTAGGAGGATCCTGTAGCTTTGGGTCTTGAACCAGAAAAGTGCTGACCCTAAGAGTTGGGTTACAACTCTGTTTGGTTCTGTGTTCCTACCCAAACCATTAGCCAGAGGCTCAGGAGAGTTACTTTAGGAGGCAGGCCTGCTCATCTTAGTCTTGACTCCTTGAGAAGATCCTAACCTGGATTCAGTCCCTCATAGCTGAGGTCATCGATCAGTCTCACTTAAGAAGGCTATGAAGGAATCTGCCCAACTTAGTGCCCTACAGTGGCCTGTCCACCTCAGTTTCTGGGCAGAGTAGGAAATAGCTCTGAAGTGGGCCCTATCCTCACTTAGCTCGAGACTGAGAAGACTGCCTTCCAGCCAAGGACCTATCTACATTCCCAGGGTAAACTGAAGGGAACCCAGCTCTAGAGCTAGAACAAAACAGGAAAAGTCAAAGAAATGAAAAGTGAGTAGTTTTTGCTTTGTTTTATTATTTTTTTTTGTGCATGCTATTCATCTACCTACCTACCCGTCTGTCTGTCTGTCTGTCTGTCTGTCTGTCTATCTATCTATCTATCTATCTATCTATCTATCTATCTATCTATCTATCTATCTTTTGGTATTTTTGAAACAGAAGTCTCACTGTGTGGCCCTGACTAGCCTAGAGCTTGCTTTGTAGACCAGCATCTGCCTTCTGAGTGTTGGGATCAGAGGTGAATGCTACCCAGTCTGGCCTCTTACTGATGGACCAACATGTGGGTAAGCTACTGTTGCAGGATATTTAATCCCATTGTGAACCCTGAGATTGTGAACTAAAAAAAAAAAAAAAAAAGCCTCTTTCTTGTTATGGTGTGGCTCAGCACCAGGACACACCTTTAACCCAAGAGCTTTTTGTTTATTTTAAACAAGTTGTTGTGGAGTGGCTCAGCCTTAGCACACACCTTTAACCCCAAGAGCTTTCTGTAAACAAGAGCTAAATAAAGTCAACCACAGGCCAAGAGGAGGAGCAAGCACTCAGTTGACAGGGAGTAAACAGAGGAAAACACAGCAAGGAGGGACTTTGAGTTGAAGGTATTTAAGAGAGTATGGAGAAGGAGAAGGGCTTTTTCCTTCTGAGGAGGGGGGTCAGCTGGGTGCTTTCTCTGCCTCTCTGAGCTAGCAGGCTTTCACCTCTGCATCTGGCTCTTGAGTCTTTATTGTTAAAACTGAACTTTTGAATTTAGTTTTTAAAAACAACAGACTATAGAAAGAAAAAGTAGAGCATGCTCAAATAACACATGAAAGAAACATCACAATTGACATCATAGAAACAGGAAAGGTCAGAAAACACTATGAGTAATTAGATAGCAATAAACCAGATAACCCGAAGAGATGAATATTTCTAGATACATCCCATCTACCAAGATTAATTTATGAAGACATATCAAATCTGAGTAGCTTACGGGCAACTGAATCTATAATAAACAAATTCCTAACAAAGAAAAGCCAAGGATCCAATGGTTCAATATTTAAGGAAATGATAACAAATCCTTTAGAAACTCTTGCAAAATATTGAATACTTCCAAATTCATTAAACTTGCTTTTCTCTGATATCAAAACCAGATAAGATCAACAAGAGAACAAAAATACAGGTCAATATTCTTGACAAACACTATTTAACAGGACCAAATAAGGTTTAGGGTTGATCAACCATACACAACCATATAAATGTGATACACCTTATTAGACAATGAAGGAAAAAAAAATCACATGATCATTTTAATAGATGCAGAAAATGCATCTGACATTTCAACATCCTCTTATGTTTAAACAAACTCTTAATAAATTAGGTGTGAAAAAGATATAATGTAACATAACAAACATATATACACAACAAATCCATAGCTAACAACAGAGATGCACATTCTAGGTACTTTTGCTCAACACAGGATAGAAATCTGAGCAGAGCAATTAGACAAGAAAAAGAAATGAAAGCGCACAATGACTTCATGTACAGAAAACACCACCCTGAGTCCACCAGAGGCTAACAAGATGGTTCATGCTTGCAATCAAGCATTTGGGAAGGGAAAGGAGGAAGATTTCAAGTTTGAGGTCAGCATGAACTACAAAGGGAAACACTGCCTCAAAAACAGCAAAACCAAACCAAATGACTCCAAAGCAAAATGCCGGTCAATATCTGACAAAAATCAGTGAAGTTGACACAAAATCTAGACAAAAACCAGTAGTGCTTCCATATATTTATATGAAAAAAGTCAAGAAAATAATACTCCTTAGAAAACAAAGCCAGTACAGCCTGGCAGTGCAATTACTTGTGAGTCCAAGAAGGAGGATCAGGGCATAACCTGATTGAGCCAAAGAGCACATTCTGACCAAGTTAGAATAAACTGACCAACTTAGAATAAAAAAGAGCTGTAGATGAAGCTCCCCGTACAGTGCTAGTCAAAGCAGTGATAAGGAAAAATGATGAAAATAAATGGAAATATAAATGGAAAATAAAATAAATGGAAAGCTCTCAAATTCACATATTAGATGGATTGATTTGTTTCAAAGTCCCTGCTATTAAAGTGATCTATAGGTTCAATTCTAATCCCCTAATCAAATTCTATAGATTTTTCCCCCCAACAGAAGTAGAACAAGCCCATAATTGATATGGAACCAGAAAAGACTAGCAAAAACAACAAGAAGAAAACAGCAGGTTTCACTCTACTGGATCTCAATAAAACAAAACTGAAACTCTAGTCACCGAAACGGGAGGATGAAATAGAGCAAAGGTACCAAGAACATGTAATGGGGAATAGACAGTGTAGCGGGGTGGCCTTGGAGCCAGCACAGAACACACCAGACACCAAATTCTCAGAACAAAGGAGATCTCCTGCTCTGGAGACAGGCAGATGTGGGGCTGGGGTGGAAGGCAGGTGTGGGGCACTGCCTCTGCCCCTGACAAGGACAGCCCACAGGTGCTTCTGCAGATGTGGCTTACAGGAGAAAGACAGGAGGCCTGTGCTGGCCCCAGCACAAGCTAGCCACCGGGGCCAAATGATGATTTTTGATTGCTGGACCCTGGTGTTTAGACTCAGGAGTAAGTCACTGGCCAAGGAAGGGAACAGAGCTTGGGGGGCTAGCTTCAGGAATACTATCTAAGGGCTCAGCACAGGAGAGCAAAGGGCAAGGGCACAGCGTGTCGCACATCATGTTTGCAATGCTGGGCCTGGTAGTCTTTTGAACAGTCTTCCCATTAACTGATGTCAGGGAACTAGAAATGCAGCCCAAAGGAAGACACGGAACCTCATCCCACCCAGCAGACACCTGGGCTGGTCGGGTGGCTCAGGGCTGAGGACACCTGTCAAGCAGGCCTGCGGATCTGGGTCTCGTTACAGGAACCTGCAGGGAAAGGAGAGCGATTCCAGCAAGCTGCCCTCTGCCCTCCAGACCTGTGCTGCAGTGTACGTGCTCACATTCACATACACACATCACACACGCACACAAATCAAAAACAACACCCGAAGATGAGGAAGGTGCAGAGTGCGAGAAACAGGGAAGGGTGGTGGTGGTAGAAGAATAAGCATAAATGTCTGAACACTGTCCAAGAACGGTCTGCGTGAGGGGAATTCTGAGTGCCGGTGAGAATGCTCTCAAGCAAACAAGGCAAGGGTTTTGTGAGCTCAGTTTCTTCAAAGACTGTTTTTGGAATGTGTTTTCGTGCTCTCAGATGGAGCTGAGGAGTGAGTTGACTTCAGCTGTGTGTGTTCATGTGCGGCTTGTGACTGTAGATTTGCACAGATGACAATTTTTAACCCTCAGAGTGTTAATTGCCTGGTTCTCTGAATAAAGCTGGCTATTCCTTGAGACTTTAGCAAGCATCATTTTTAGGCCCTGATCGCCAGGCACACACCGCCATGTAGAGAGGTAAAGAGATAAACGCTTGTGAAATGGTCCACACAAAAGCATTTGCACAGTTTGTCACTGGTGACACCGGAACTAACCCATAGGTGAATAGACACCACTCACAAAGAAATACTATTTCAGATCTATTCAGATGGCTGCCATCAAAAAGATAGGAGTGTCGTAGGACCCCTGCATGCTGCTAATAGCAAGGCAGGTACAGAAAACTGATGGAGGACTCCTCAACTAAAAAAAAAAAAAAAAATCCGAAGTGACACTGCCATATGACCCAGCAGCTCTACTTTCGGTAATATGCCCAAGGGAAACAGGTTCAGTGTGTAAGAGCAAGAGCTGTGCGTGTGTTCACGGTGGCCGCGCTCACAGCAGTCAAGAAGCGCGGCTGACGTAAACGCCGGTCAGCGAACGATGAAGAGACAGAGAAACGCGCTCTCTCGAGTGGAGAAGGGAAGCTGGAGGACTTGCTAAATTAAACTAAGGCAGAGATAAGAAGGTGGGAGCTCCACCAGGCCTGTGGTGGCGTGTGGAAACGATGACTGAGCGCGGCAGTCAGCACACGGGACTGCCGTTCTGCACTGGGGAGATGTGGTTGAAGGGCAGAGAGTTCCCGCCAGACAGAAGGGCATGTGCCCATGGTGACTGTCATCACATTGGCAACACACTATGAGCTGTGCTGGAGACTGCAGGGAGGTCTAAAATGTTCTCAACATAAAATAGCTGTGAAAAGGAACAAAGCTTGATTTAGCCATTCCAGTGTTTGGGTGTTCAAAACACCATGTTCACCTAAGTCTGTATAGCTTTATCTGCCCTGGGTCTCACGCTGCGGTGCTTTTCTCTTATTTGTACACATCTAGTTTTACTAAACCCGAGGGCTAGGTCCACTTGCTGGAAATGATTTCTTTCTTGCTCAATTCCACGTCATTCTGATACTCCCCAGAACCTTCTACTCGTGACACATTCAATGTACTTATAATTTTTTTTAGTAGGTTCTAAGACCTTGGACAGCAAGACCAACGCTGTTTTCATCTTTGCAGTCTATGACATCTACAAACTTCTACATAGCAGGTGCTTAATAAAACAGTCTGATCGGTTCCATCAATCACTCCTTCTGATTTGCACCCAATTCTGAATGAGATGGGATCACAAGCAGTCTAACAATCTAGCTAAGTTGTCCTGGAGTGAGGAACTTAGAATTCAACTCTTGGCAATGGTTCTCAGCTAATTTTCTAACCTGACACAACTGATTAAGGAATGTCAAATGTAGAGTGAGTTCTTACGGCAATACTCTGGTGCCTGCTTTTCACAGACCCCAGGAAATGTAAACTCCCTGCTTTTTCAGAAAGGGGTGTGTGCAAGAGGCGCCTGAATGACCAGTGATGCGGCCTTCTGCCCAATTACAACCTTGACCAGGCTACAAGTGACTGAGATCCGGCAGAAGCACAACTGGGATCAAGACTCTGGTCTTTGGACGCCTTGTGTAGTGAGCTCTTCACTAATCACTATTTTCTCTGTATTTCTCCAGCAGCAATGGAAAAACAACCCAGGGAGTGTGCCAGTCAGTTATTAGCTATACTTGCTCTCAATGGCTGCACACTTGGAAAGCTTTCAAAGGCCATTCATAAAGTGGTCGGTGAGAAATGCTAAGCAGCTCCAGGCTCTCACCTTTTCTTTCTCATTCTCTTTTCTCTTTGAGGAAATTAGTTACATTCGAGTTAGAAAAAACAGTCTGATTGAGGCTGTGCTACAGTCCAACAGTAGATCCTGCTATTAATTGCTTTCTAATGGTAATTACGATCAGCTGTGTACAAGATATTTTCTTTTCTAATTGGCTATTACTAGTGAAGAGCAGTCTGTTATAGAAGATGGTGCTAAATAAACAACCACAACTACAAATCTGAGGTCCTTACTGGGGGAAAAAAATCAAGTATCTCTTTGTATTCAGATAAAAGCATTAATTGGGGGTGAGATGGGAAAAGGAAGGGCCATCTTTCCATTAAGAAGCGGGGACAGCATTATAGAAATCCAGACACAAATTAGGAATTCCTTCCTTTAACAAATAAAGCCTCTTACAACCTTTAGTAAATTCCTGTGTCAACACACATCACAGATGTAAATGTGTCCACTTTTTTCAGGAGCAACAAGGGAACAGAAAGAACCACTAGCTCTGCTAAGGCAGGGATGCTGAGCCTGAGTAGAACACAGGGACTCCAGGGAAAAGGACAAAGAGTTCTCTTCACTTCTGTCCACACAGCAGAAAGCAAGGAGGTGGACCCCCATCACCACTTAAACAAGCCCAAACGCCATTGCAGCATGATGCTGTCTCCGAGAGCAAAGGCAAAAGGAACACATGACAGTCCCTGAGTTTATGGGCTTTTCCACATAACCAGGGAGGGACTTGTTCTAGCAGAGGTGACCTCCTGTTTTCTTTTAGTCTGGTACTTTCTTTGATGCCATACCCAGGAGCTGGCTGGGTGACAGTGCTTGCCTACATGCGGGATTCTCTGGGTTCAGTCACCAGCAATGCAAAACACACTGGCACTAGAAGTGCTGGGAGACAGAGAGTCCAAATGCCAGGTTGGCAAGTCTACACACTGAGTTCCAGGATGGCCTGGCCACATAGTGAGATTCTGTGATGAAACAAAGACACACCTGATTAATAAGTAAGGGGCTAGAGTTCTGCAGCAGCAGCCGTACCTGTGAGGCCCAACACGAGGTTCTCTGACCTCACACCTACACAAGTAAAACCAGGACAGCAAACTTTTCAGGCAAATGCTTTAAGAGATAAGTGGGAAGCTCCAAATCAGAGGAAGGAGTGGACCTTTTTCTCCTGTTTCTGGAGTGACCCAGTCGAGCCCTTTTCTACCAATCAAGAGACTAGCCTTTACAAAGAAACCTTGTCCTTTACAAACAAGCCTTCCCCACCCCCAAGATACAGCTCAAAGGCCAGCTCATCCTTGGGGACTGGCACCTGGTGGGCTTTTTGTCTACCATAAGACTAGAACGGGATGGGACCCTTTTTGTTTTACAGGATCTGAATTATAAATGTGACGCCTATTCCTCTTATGTCCCTACTTCGATTATAATAACGGAAAAGAAATCCCTTGATTTGCTCAAGGTCACAGTTTTTAACTGTGCAATCTGTTCAATTCCAAGGCTTGTACTGTGCCCACTATTCCTCTTCAGACAATACTTCCTAGCCTGGATTTCTGTTCTCTCAAGGCTTTCAGAGGGCTTTCAAACACACCACTTCAGTGAGGGTTCAACAATATTAGCAGCAACATTTTTTTTTCCCTTTTGAATGAAATTAAGGCTCTGAGAGGCTAAAAAGTTTTTCTTAAGTTTATTCTATTACAAAGTAGACTATTCAACATTAGAATCCAGTCTTGACTATTTTTCCATATGTTTCCTTCCATGTATTTTATTTATTCGATATATTTAAGATATGCTAAACATGGAGAAAGCTAACTATATGCCATATGGTATTACTAAAAGTATTCTACTATTTGTCAGTTGGTGAGTCCCACACTAAAGAAAGAAAAGCTTACGTCCTGTTTATCTTCAAAAAACCATTTCTGGGGTTCCTGTGGATATGGTTAGCATCTAGCCTTAGTTGGGCACTTTGCAAACAAATGGCACAGAATGACGGGATCAGGCATAAAGACAGACAGACATTGGGTCTGAGGTTATTGTCACTACTGAAGAGTGTGCCCTGCTCACACTGGAGTGAGCAAGGTCAGGAGAACTTACGTGCTTCAACTTAAGTGCCAAGCTTATATGAACTGTTACATGCCAGTTCTGCAGTCTGATGTGTCTATTGTACAAGCCATAGCAGTGTGTCATCCTGACACAAGCAACTTGGGAAAAGGAAACCTCAATTGAGAAAATGCATCCATTAACTGGCCCATAGGAAAATCTGTTGTGCATTTCGTAATTAGTGATTGATGCACGAGGGCCCAGCCCATTGTGGGTGGTCCTGGGTGCTATAAGAAAACGAGCTGAGCAAGCCATGAGGGGCCTAACAGTAAGCAACTACTCCGTGGCCTCTGCAGCACTTCTTGCCTTGACTTCCCTGCGTGATGGACTACAAGAGAAAATGAACTTTTTCTTCTGAAAACTGATTGTTGTCACGTTGTTTATCATAGCAATGGAAATGCTGAGACAACACTGAACCCTACTTCTGGGTTAACATTAGCTGGGAATTGCTGATGGAAGCCTTTATGTATCCAGCTGTTAGAGAGGACAGTTAACACCCACAGTCCAGTTCTAAACCCTGCTCTGCATTGGGAAGCATGGTTTTTGCTATGTGCCTCTGATAAACATTTTCTCAGTTTTCCAGATGGAAACCTGACCTTGCGCTGGGAACAACATTACTGTTTCATATGAACGACAGAGACATGTCAAAACAAGGAGAGTTGCATACAAATTCACCACGAGACTGCCAAGCATCTACCATTTTTTGCAACAGAAACTTGGCTTGGCGGTGGGGAAGACAACCAGAAGCTTCGCCTATGTCACATGCATGTATTTACGGTGGAAACGACAGCCACCGCTTACTGAAGACCAGGCTGCTATGCCTGTCACCCCATGGTGCATAGCTGCGCTGCAGGACAGTTATATCGATCTTGCTGCAGAAGGAGATTCGCAGCTTTGCTGGCCTGAACCAGGTAACCAGGATTCCAACCTAAGTCGGCCTGATTTCAGTCATTTTGCTGAACCACACTGCCCTGCTACCGCAACACTCACTTTAGGACATAATAGATTTTAAGAAAGTTGGCTTCAGACTTCATCTAATAGAACTTAGTTACCATGTCAAACTATTACGCTTGTGTACTGGATAAAAGCCCTCTTTCAGGTACTCTGTGACCTTGCACACGCCACTTTTTGTATCTTTTTCCTCATTATAAAGAAAAAGGATGAAATTAGACAAAGACTGTAAGTGGTCTGAACAGTAAGTACATTACAGAGTCAGCACTTCACAAATGTTAGCCACCATCACCACCGCCATTATTGTAAGCCAGAAGTCGGAAGCCAGAAGTTGGGTCTCGAGCATTATAGGAAAATAAAAAAAGATGCTCAGAGAAAGCCCAAACAAGATATACAAAGACCGTTTTTGTACAATTCCTTTTTTCCCCATGATCCCCTCAGGCCTATACCTCACAAGGCCATCCCAGCAAACATCCAGTCCCGGAGGATGTGTGGTGTGGGAAGCTGGGTGTGAAGGGACAGGAGCTGTGCAGGGTGAAAATAGTACAGAAGGTAAGACTTTCGGAGCATGTAAGTTGCAGTGTGAGCACTTAGCTCAGACAGAGATTGTGATGGCCCCACATTCCAGGAGGGTACTGGAGGCATAGCAGTTATCATGGGCCATGTGTAAGCATCCGAAGCGTTTCACCACAGCTTAGATGGCCTCTTACCTGGATCTTGTGCTAGAGGCCAAACAGCTTTATTGTTCTGTTAGGAATATCTTCATAATGAGAGCAATTGATATCACCAAGGCCTGTCTTTACAGCACAAATACACTGGGCTCTCATTGACGTGTAAATCTATGAAATAATCAGGAATTCTGCAAGGCTGGTGTTTGCGTATATTTTCACTAGTGTGGCACATACAACAAACCTCTAGGTTAAACAGCTATTCAAGGCCAGAGTAAAAACTGAAATATAGCTTTTCTCAAACAGAGTCTACTCCCCTTTCCACAGCCATGCCAAATATGAGAGAGACTGGAACAAATGCCAGGGATTACAGGGCAGCCATAGGAAACTGGCTACCAGCCACACACATGATGGAAGGCTGAGTTCAAGGGTCATGAGGCAGGTCATTCATTTACAAAATCCAGGTTCAAAGGCTAGACCTAAAGTATTCTCTAAAAATGTAATCCTTATCTAAAGGATACAAGATCATTTTTTTTTAAAAGAGCAGAAAAACAACATAAAATGCAGATGAGTTCTGACAAAATACCTTCTGATGATGCTTTACATTTCCAGTTGGTATGCATACCTTTCTCAAACATAAAAAAATGTTTCCTAGTTCTTTTTTTTTCCCTAGTTCTCTTTATTATTCCATTTCCATTTTTCTGCTTAAAGTGGCAGCCATGCTAAATACCTTGAGTAGGCTTCCCAAATATTCTAAACATTTAAACTGTTACACCTTAATGCATGGAGCTTTGACAGGCGATGGATATACAGTAAATCAGCCTTGGCTTTAGTACGTGCAGATGCCAACAAGTAACTACAGTCTGATAAGAGACATGAGAATGAAGATATGAGCATGGAAGAGGCTGACTGAAGATGAGGCTGAAGAGCAGAATTAATATTACCTACAGAAGTTCCAGTGGAACCCCCAAAACACATTTGCTTTCAAATATACATTAAAGGCGGGTAAAAGTACGTGTCTGAGAGGTCAAGAGGAAGGTTTTCCCATTGAGAAGCCTAGAATACTGTTTAGGTCAAGCATTTATTAAACATTAACATGGTGCCAGGATCAGGCAGACAGAACAAGTCCAACAAGGTCTTGGTTTTCTTTCTGGAGCACAGACTGGGAGGTGCAAGACACAGATAAGTAATCAGTCATGATGGTGGGGGTTAGAATGAAAACAGTGGTTGCAGAGATGAACACAAGGGTGGATTCCATTGATACTCCAGGGACAGAGAAGCAGGACTCGGTGACTGATCAAATTCGGGGCCTGTGGGCAAGAAGGGACTCCACAACACTCCCTTGGTTTTTAGCTTATGCTTGATGCTTTTTCTCAGAATGTGAAGTAGAAGAGCAAGAAGTTTGCACTTGCTACTCTCCACCACCTCTTCCACAGACATACTAATGAGATCAATGAGGTCTCCGAAGGACAAGCACCATAAATCCAAACACTGCTGCCATCATCTATTATTCATTTGGCGAAGACAACCGAGGTGACTACCAAAACCTTATAATACAGGTAAACATGCTGGCCACAGAATCGTCCTGAAAGTGTCAATTACCAAACTGTAGGTTCCAATCTAATTGATTCCTTATTAAAAACTGCATTAGAATAAATAGCAACACATAGCAGTCAAGTGTGGGACATGTTCAATTTATTTGCTGTCTGGTATGCTTGTGTGTGTGTGTGTGTGTGTGTGTGTGGTGTGAGCACCTGTATACCCGAATGGGCAAGCCAGAGGAGAACATCAGGTATCTTCCTTTCTCATGCCCTACCTTATTTGCCTCAGACACTCACTGAACCTGAAGCTCAGGGCTTTGGCTAGATAGGCTGGCCAAGGAGCACCTGGGATCCACCTGCTTCTACCTCACAAAGCTTGGGCTTCAGGCACATGGGGCCACACTTGGCCTTTACGTGGGGACTGGGGATTTAAACTCAGGTTCTCATGCTTGCAGAGCAAGTGCTCTTAATCACTAAGCCATCCAACCAAACCCTATTTCTTTTTCTTTCTTTCTTTCTTTTTTTTTTTTTTAATTTTAGGAAATAGTATGAAATAGTTTCTGTTCCAATGAACAGCAAACAGGGATAAGTCTTGGTCCGACCGTGTCATTTAGATTCTTCTGCACATGAACCTCACCGGCACCTACTGCCCTCACCTCAGCACAGCATCCAGAGTTTCTCACAACACCCTAGGGGTAACGTGTGCCCTGGAGAACGAGCAAGCAGGATGGTTGCACACTCAGTGCCATTTCTTTATCCGTATTGCCAACACAGTAGACTTTTTGGGTTTCCTCAAAGGTAAGACAATTTTGCCGAGAACCAACCAATGTAGGGACTTGGGGAGGAATGGACTAAAAGGACAGCACAGTGGCCCAGCGAGGCAGCAGTCTATGTCTCCTGCGCTCCCTTAGTGACTCCTTCTAGCAGAGATTTTATAGACTTGCAAAGATTTCTATTAAACGGCTCCACAGGCCCTTCTGTCTTGGGATATTACACACACAGATTGACATTTTAATTAGAACTAGAGGAAACCTCTGAAAAGAGGCAGTTTTACAGAAATTAAAAAGGTGTGTGATTTTACAGAGAAAGACATGCTTGATAACTTAAGTGCCTGCCTGAGAAGAAATATACTCCTAATGCAATTATTCCCACCTAAAATGCGTGTCCTATTTTGCAGGGTTTAAAGAGAATTCTGATAAAGTCATAGAATGTTACATTATAAAAGGGGAATTTTAATTGACAAATTTACTTGCTAAAAATGACAGAAAAATCATTCATTAAGCTCTCCCAGTGACTGTTACAAATCAATAATACCGGGCAGTTCTGAAGCAGGGAAAGGGATGCTTTTGTTACAAATACTGCATTCTCACTGCTGCTCAACACTTTTGTTGAAAATAAGTTGGAGGCTAAAATCAAGCTTTCACTAGTTACTTAATCCAGTCCTTCCAAATTACAGCACTGGTTCTGGATGAATAATTCCCTCATATTTGGTGAAAATATTGGGTAAAGGTCACTCAAATATTACTAAGAAATATGCATGATGAGTATTTTTAAGAGGAAAAACTGGCACCTATAGAAAATTTACACAAGCATAATAACCTTTGACACACCAACTCCATTGGGCAAGGAAGAGTACATAAACATACACACACATAACATATTCCATTCTCTGTAACACTACTGAAAAGCAGAAACACTTTATAATTTGTTAACAGGGGAGTGGCTAGAGTATGGAAAATCTGTACTATGGATTATGAGTACAGTCACTAAAAAATAAACAAAAATGTTCTGATGTAGAAGTATATATTGATAAACAAGAGAAAGAGGAAAGTTGTAGATATTTGAGTTTACCAGAATTATCCCCTTTATTAAGAAAAGAATCATACAAAGTATATTATCAAGGAATATGTTAGAAAATATATATCAAACTTATAACTTTTTCAGTGGGGCTGTGTAGTGGAGGGGCTTTACTATTATCGTTTTTAATCTTGTTTTTTGTTTTTTTTTTTCTTTTGAGACAGGGTTTCTCTGTATGTAGCCTTGGCTGTCCTGAAACTAGCTTTGTAGTTCAGGCTGGCCTTGAACTCACAGAGATCCGACTGCCTCTGCCTCCCAAGTGCTGGGATTAAGGGTGTGAGCCACCATACTCAGCTTCTTTTTTAATCTAAATACCTCTGAATAAACTCTGTTTAAAATATTTAATATTTAAACCTCTGTTTAAAATATTTATAATGAATTGTAAGATAACTAATAACTTTTTAATGTTTTATGCTTTGGAGGTATTTGCAAATATTCGAATGAGTTAATCCTGAGAAAAAGTTTCAAAGTTTCCAGCTTTCTATTTTAAGATGGTACGTCTCTGGAATTTTGGTATGAGCAAAAGCCTGTAACATAAGAATGGAATATACGGCTAACCCAATGACAGGTCACTTATATGATGGGAATGTCACTCATGGGAAGTGGGAAGATGCTGCAGTTCATTTCTCTGCTACTGAGATTAAAACTTTGTACCAGATCTCGATTTAGCTCTGAAGACGAAAGGAAAAAGCAGCAAGGCCCGAGAGCCAAAGCTAACCCCCAAATCATGCCCATTACATAAAGAGAAGTTGGTGTGCTAAATTATACATTTAAACAAAAAGGGTGGGGAGCGGAGGGACCAAAAGAAAAAGGCAGTCTACTTGTGTCTTTCAAAGTTGGATTTTTGATCTCTACAGTGGAACTGAAGGAAAAATCAAAGTCAGGTAGATACAAAGTAGCTGTGATGATTTTCAAACCCCCTTTTAAGTACTCTGTGAAGGCTGGAGTGCATTTAATTCTCTTTTCTCCTTCTTTGAGAGCTTAGGACTTATGATCTCCCAGGGTCCACATTCAATTATGGAGCGCCTGAGAGCCAAAGGACACCGTAGATGCGCACACCCTTTCCCTTTGGAGAGTACTCCAAGGAGCGACCGGCAAACAAGTACGGGAGAGCCCCGACCAGTCTCCAACTTGGAAACCCGCCCCAAACTAAATAAGACACCTTTCCAAAAGCTAAACTCAGCAAACTGAGGAGGGCGAAGGGTACTGGCCAGGAAACAGCTGCTGATCCCAGCATCACAACCACACACGTGCAACCCAGACCTGACCCACACCCACTCGGTAGCGAGTGCAAAGCGTGGAATTCCCACCCGGAAGATAGCAAAGGGGGCTTTCCTGGCCTGCGGGAAGGCAGTTCTTCCTATTGCCCCCTCCCATCCAAGCCGGCCTCAGCCAAGCAACCGCGTCAGCCCCTCTCCGCCTGGCACCAGGGTGGTCTCAGAGCTGACCGGCTCCTAAGGTCCGAGCGGCACAGAAAAAGGAAGACGGGCCACCCGCACTCAAGGCGCAGCGCACTCACCTTCATGACCCACGTACCCGATTCCGCTGCGGACTCCTGCAGCATCCTCCAGCGGGTCCGCACCGAGCCCTTGGGCCTCTGTAGCAGCCATTACCTGGACCAGCAGAAAGGGGCGGGCCGTGAGGGCGGAGCGGAGCGGGGAAGCACCAATAGAAACGCTCCTGAGGTCGAACGCCGACCCATTAAGGGCGTTCCTACACGCCTACGGTCTGCCGTCACACTCTGGACCAATAAAATGCGGCGAGCATACCTAGTTGCCCCGCCCCTAACTGCTGGAGCCGCGCCCCCTTCCGGTGCCGGGAGAGCAAGAACTACAACTCCCAGCATGCTGCGAGGCGGTGGGAAGGCGGCCCTGGAGGAGCCGCTGACGGGCGGGGGTGCGCCCGCGAGTGCCCCGGCGTGTTCGCTTAGTTCAGTGAATCAGAACAATGACTGCGCCGCCGGGTCCACGGGAGCGCGTCGCAGGGCTG
Organism: Psammomys obesus; assembly: GCF_907164565.1. NCBI lineage: Eukaryota > Metazoa > Chordata > Mammalia > Rodentia > Muridae > Psammomys > Psammomys obesus. The sequence goes on along the minus strand of NW_026585644.1, from coordinate 4,213,314 downwards.
TGAGGAGCCGCGGCCGGCAGAGCGGCGGGCGGCGCAACCTCTGCCGAGCGGTGTCAGTGGCCGCTCGCGAGCCCCGGGCGCAGCCGCTGCCCAGCGCCGCAGCCCGCGCGATCCGCCGCGCTCCGGCGCCGCAGCTGCTCTTCGGGAGCCGTGCATTGTTGTGAGCCGCCGGAGGGGCGCGGGGGCTGCACAGCCCGGAGCCCCTCGGAGCCCGGGAGAGCCATGTGGATACCTACGGAGCATGAGAAATACGGCGTGGGTGAGTGCTCGCGGGCCAACTTTTGCCACGCTCCGGTCCTTGCCCCCGCGTAGCTCGCTCCGCGCCGGGCTGCAAATGCCAGGTCTTGGCACAGCGCCGCGGGTCCCGGGCTTGGCCGCACCGGCCTCCGGCCAAGGGACGCGCGCTGGGGTCTCGCTCCCCGCCGCGCGCTCTGGGCGCCTCGAACCCGGTCCCGGAGCGTCGGGACAGCCGCTCCGGGCTCTGCTGGCGGAGTTTGGAGCGGCCGCGGGCGTGTTGCGTGTCAAGTTGGCAGGCGAAGCCAGCAGGGTTTCTCGCCCTCCAGCCTCTGCTGGCCCACAGCGGCAGAGAGACGGCAGTGGGCTGCAAGGATTTCCCGGGGTGATGGGGAGACCGCCAGCTGGCCGCCGGGACAGCCCCGAGCAGTCGGGGGGCGCGGAGCCCCTGCGGCCGGGGTCGGCGGAAGGTGGCACCGGGAGCCCCCGCGACAGACGGAGTCGGGACGCAGCCTCCTTCCTCCCTCTCCTCCCGGGTGTCTGGGGTGTGTGTTGCGGGCGGGGGTTGGTAAATTTCAACATCTGTGCTGCTGCGCTCTTTGGTCCTTGGAGGGGAACCGAGATTTCGGCAGCGTTGGTACTTCTGGCCGCCTTTCCCAGCAGGGGCTGAGCGCCGTGGGGGTCGCGAGGGCCGGCTGGAAAGTGTGCGGGAGGAGGGGGTCAGAAAGCTTGGCTCTTGGAGGCTGCGCGGCAGCCTTTCGGAGGGGACTGCCCTGGCCCTGGTTCGGGAGAAGGAGGAACGGGATAGCGTTCACTGTTGTGTGCAAAGGTGAACAACAAAGGACATTAATGTTGACTGATGAATACAGGAGGCTCCCTTCCCTTCCCTCCTCCCTTTTCGGGAGGATTACAGTTCCCGTTTTTGTTGTTTGGTTTCAGCTGGGTCCCCCCTTGACAGTCACTCCTTTTAGGGTTGAGACTATTAAGAAGCCAGGCTCAATGACAAGCCTGAAGCGGCCAAATGCAATTATAACCTCCCAGAAGGTCTAACAGAAAGAAAGCATTATGGATTTTACTGACAATCTTCATTTCCTATAATGCCCCGTCCTGCCGATTGGCGTTCTTCTTTTTATTGTGGACGGACCTAGTAATTTATGGGATACAGAGCTGTGTTTATGTTCTGAATTCATTCTCCTGTAATTAAAAAAAAAAAAAATCTGGAAAACCTTTCAAGGGACTCACAGGAGATCCAGCCCCCCGTCCACCCCCACCCCCACTTTGACTAGGGACTTTATCTACTGAAGTCGTGTTTTACAGGGGCTTCTTTCGGGCTGTGACTGGTTAGCTAGACAATAGTTTGTCGTGTACCCACCTTTGAGGAGGGTTTCCAGCTTCTGAGCCTTAGGGCTCACCCAGAAAGGTGTAGAAAGGGGTTATTTTCCTCTCCTTTCCCTCCTCCTTTGGGGGATCAGGTAACCATAGCAAGGAAGGAGGCATTTCTTGTCTGAGCTGATGAGGACTGGAGAGGATAGCCTTCTGACCAGTCTTGACACCTGGTGCAGGAACCACAGACCCACCCAGGCACGTTCTCCCGCTTGGAGTCAGTCCCAGAGGTTGTTTTTTTTGCAAGTGTTAAATTATACAGATTATGGATGACATTTATTTTCTAGCTCGCCGCATGCGCCAGGTCACAGCTGACATCGATTAGCTTTTCTCTGGCCTTTCTTTACAAGCTGTGGGCAGAGCTTAAAAACCTCTCTGGGATTTCCTGGGATGGCACCCCGATATGGTCAGCCAAGTGTCTAGTGTCTGGGGCTTGCTGCGGGACTTGGAGGCGTGGGATGCAGAGTAGGAGGTAAGGAGGTGAGCATGTTTGGGAAAGGGAGGTGCCAGCTACGGTGAGGGGAGAGCACAAAGGGAGTTCCTGCCCAGACTGTTGCTGAGGTTCGCATTCATGCAATATCACATACTCAAGAGTGTTAACGGTCTTTTATTATTAAGTTTTGAGCATTTGGCTTGTGGAATGCTTAGTCGTTTGAGAACCCATCTGTTAGGCGGGTATGTGATGAAAATTTTGCTAGGATACTTGTGTGTGGACTTTCATTTCTCACTATGGTGAGCGGTATTTGGAGCTGCCTAGGTTGCAAAATCTTAAATTTTTTTTAATCTCAGTTATGGTTTTTATTATTATAAAGGATATACTTATAATATAATTATATTTGGCTCACAGTAGGTATAGAAGTCAGTTTCCTTATTCTTTACAATAAGTATGTAACTTAGAATACCTAAACTTTCAGTGTGTAGTGTTTATTTTTGTAATGAAGCCTCTTAAGTACGGCCTTTCGTACAAATGACTGTATAATTCGTGATTGTACATGAAGCAAAATAATGGATAAAACCACTTAAAATTTGTGCTTGTAACATGTACCAGTAGACATTCAAACCTGGCACATAAAAATTATTTTTAATATTGAATTGATGAGTGAGCATGAAACAGTGTACACTTAGTCTCTGATCCTTGGTTGGTGTATCAGTAAAGCTTTAATCCTGAGGAATAAAGAACCTTGCCTTAAAAAATCTGTTAGTAGCTGAGCCTGGTGGTGTAGACCTGCTTATGACCTCAGCTACTTAGGGGACTCAGGAAGCAGGTGCACGCGCTTAAGGCCTGCCTGAGCTACAGCACCAACTCTAGGCTAGCAAGAGCATAAATACATACGCACGTGCAAGCAAGCATGAATGACTGGAAATAAGATTAGTGGACGCACTTCCCTAGCAAGCCTGAGGCCGCAGACTGAGCCACCAGTATTGCCAAGAAAAGAAGAAGGAGAAGGGGAAGAAGGAGAAGAGGAGGAGGAGGAGGAGGAGGAGGAGGAGGAGGAGGAGATGGTTGTGGTCAAGGTTGAGGATGTGGCTCAGTGGTCCAGCAGGAGAGCTGGAGTATGATGATAGACACATTTGTCTTAGGTAAAACTGGTTAGCTCCTTTTCTCATCTACACACTGGCACCCACGGCGTCACTGGAGGAAGTAATCTAACCCTTCTAAGCCTTGGCCTCTGGGGTCAGTGCTGCCCACAGTCTTCACAGGTGTGGATCCTGCAGAGCTCTTCCAACGGAATGTGTCCTTTGTTACAGATGCCATCAAGGGGTAGCTAGGGCTTACTAGAGAGATGCTTTCTCTGTGACGCAGCCCACATGGTTTAAACAAAAATCAAAGTTAGCGAATGCCTCGTGGAAGGCTGCCAGAATCCAGGTGATTGCAGCTCCCTTTCTCAGTCTGTTTGATTCTGTTTCTCTGGGACAGGCTCCATAGGCAGTGACTCACATATTTTTGCTCACCCACTTATTAAAGCCCTCCAGAGCTCTCTGTGCCTTTTGTACACGCTCCTCTGTTCTTGTGCTTCATACAGTGGTTGGCATCAGTTGAAAGAGAGTCAGGGCCATGTGTGTGCTTACTTCTTCACCATTTACACAGCAGTCTCAGGAGAGCCAGGACATCTTCTGAGTGTCAGGCTGGGCCCTCTCACACCTAAGTAGATGTTTTATCTCTGTGAGCCTGATTAAGCTTAGCCAGAGAACATGGGCTACCCAACAAAACAAAACCAAAAGAACAAAAACAAAGCAAAACAAAAGGAAGAAAAGGGAAAAAAATAAAAAAAGCTCCAGCGCGCCTTAAAAAACCAAACCCCCAAGCAAGCTGCTCTGAGGGTCAATGCATGTCATTTTAAAAATAAAATATTACAGTCCCGATGTTACTGATCCTCACAAATATTCTTGTTCTGCATTTCTCCAGCAGTGCTTTTAGAACACATTGGAATAAGAATCAAATTCCTCGTCGAAGGGTCTTTAAATTCAGAGAAGACGCACCTTCTCCATCTTGTTTAGCATCTTTAGTTCCCTTGGGAAGGGCTTGTGTGGGAGAGTTGGGAAGGTTACCTTTCCTTTTGGCTTTTGGCAGTTTCCTAGTTGTGCTACTGCATTGTAGACAGATAATGCATAGAGCAGAATAGTTTGGGATTGTTGGCAACGCTCTGAGCCGGAGTGCAGGCTCCATGCTGCAAGTGGGAAGAAAAGAATAATTAGAAGGGCCGAGCCAACGAGAGAGCCAATGTTCTTGATCTAGCCTCCAGAGGCAACAGCCAGGAAAAAATAGTTTCCTTCTTTTGGTCATTGTCCTATGTGATGATTCTTTCATAAGGTTTCCATGGTAACAGAGATGCTGTCCTTTCTCTTAGAAGCTGTTAGAGTAGCACCATAAAGATTACAAAATTTCAAGAAATGCATACTTTTCCTGTTTTGAGCTGTATTCATTACCATAACACTTTGAGAATTGTCTTTGATAATGTATGTCCAAGTTTTTCCCGTGTTGACTTTATGTTGTGAGCACACGTATCAGAAAACCATTTAACTAAGGCAATAAAAAGTTAGTAAAATAGCCTATTAATACAACATTTCTATTTGAAAAAAATGTGATATTATTTTATGTGAGCCTGTTCTTTGAAACAGAGAAATAATTTATACCTAAGAGATGAGGAAACAGTAGCATCTATCCTCATTTAATGCTTTTAACCTTGCGATATCATCCTAGGAGAAATAATGAATTTCCTGCCCTGTTGTATATTAAGTGTGGTGTAGAACCACACACACACAAGGGAAACCACATTTGCCCAAGTTCAGTGTTAACTATCTAGTCCTTTCCATTCAAGCTGGTCACTGAATCGACCCAACTCACAGTCCGGAAAATACTACTGCAATGCCACTTGTATGAGGCTGGTTGCATTTAGAACTCAGACCTTGTTAGGTTTCTGTCAAGTTCTCTACATGGTGAGAACTTGGCATGGAGTTTTAACATTTTTTCTTTTTGTGTGTGCTTGTATGTGTTTGCATGTATGTGTATGTATGTGCTTGCATGTGGGTGTGCACACTTAACATACTCAAGTAGAAGCCTAAGATTGATGTTAGGAGTATTCCCTTTCTCCTGTCTCCAACTCCTCCGAAGTCCTGCTAACCAACTCCTCTTAAATTAATGACCTGTTCTTCTCCTGTGTGTGTGTGTGTGTAAAACTGAATTAGCCGAATTACTGTTGCCCTTATTTGCATATGTTTAGGATTGACCTCTTAAGATTGGAGCTTCATCCCTAAAAACAAACTAAACAAACCAGCAACTTTGCAACAACTGGTTCTTAGGTTCTTCCTCTGTCTGCAGCCACTGACTGCCTGTAGGTCTTCAGCTAGGGCTGTGACCTTGTGACACCTCCCCCCCACCCCCCGGCAAATAGACTGATGCTGTCTTTGCAGACCTTGTGCAGGCCGCCTAATTGTTAAGAGGTCATGGAATGCGCCATGATGGTCCAGAAGACACTGTCACATGTCCTCTGGCTCTCACAAGCTCTTTGACCCTCCTTCTCGATGTTCCTTGAACATTAGATGTAGGTTTGTGTTATAGGTATTCCATTTAGGGCTGACGACTCCGCGGTCACTTAGTCTTTGCATTATGACCTGTTGTGGATCTGTCTCACAGCCTCCATCTGCTTGGAAAAGGAGTTTCATTGGTGAGATGTGAAACTCGTACTGATCTCTGGCTATAAGGATGCATGTTTGTAATGCAGCTGGGAACTATATTACTTTAGTAATGTGGTGATAATGGGTTCTCCTACAGGGCCTGTGATCTCGCTATCCACAGGTTTACAGCAGCAAGCCCAAGTTCCCTCTAGTGAGCAGGCAACATGTCCTGTCAGATAACTCTTGGTTGCTGTGGAGACACAGATCCCACCATCCCACCGTTGTACCACCGAGGATGTCTTTCTGATTCTGTCGTGTGGTTCCCAGGCCGTACAGCTCTCTTTGCAGTTTGCATCGTGCCTTCAAACACCATGACAGGTAGCTGTCAGAGAGGAGGCACCAGCTCAGGACTGGCTCAGTTTCTCCAAGTCCTGCGACTAGAGCATGTGGTACCTTTCAGTGGGCTGCTGCGGGCATGCTCTGGTAGTAACCAAGGTCCATGGCAATGGGCTATGTGATGTTGAGGGTCTTTCTTAACATAGCTGATCTATGTGGGGTCAGCGTGAGCCCCTTCACAGCATTCTTTTGGCATTGCTCCGTGCTCCCTGCATAGACAATATCACTGAGATAGATGGCCAGTGGCTGGTGTGCTGGGTAGTTTAAGTTGACACAGGCTAGACTCACCTGTGAATAGGGACCCTCAGTTGAGAAGACGCCTCTGTTTGATTGGCCTGTGAGCACCTGTGTGGAGCATTTTCCAAATTGCCAATTGATGCAGGAAGAGCCAGCCCCCTGAGGGCGGCACCATCTCTAAGCAGGTGGGCAGTGTTGTGTGAGGAGAGTAGCTGAACAAGGCGGAGAGAGCATGCCAGTGAGCATTGTTCCCTCAGTGATGGACTGTAATATGGAAGTGTAAGCCAAATATGCCCTTCCTTCTCCCGATTTGCTTTGCGTCATGGTGTTGATCTCAGCAAAGGAAAGCAAAATAGGACAGTAAGGCAAGTCATTTTTTGGGCTTTTGTGTGTTTGTTTGTTTTGTTTCTCTGGGTAGCCTGGCTGTCCTGGACTCGCTTTGTAGAACAGGCTGGCCTCATACAGAGATTCTCCTGCCTCTGCCTCCCTGAGTGCTGGGATTACAGGTGTGCAACACCACACCTGGCCATTTCCTGTGCTTTAAAATAACCTTTCCTGGTCACTTTTTGGAGCAACAGGTGGTCATATAGGAAATAGCTATTTTCCCTACCAGCTGAACTAGTTAAGCTTATTTATTTGGATATAGAAAAAGAATAAAGAACTGTAGTTTCCCAAGCATATCTCCATTTAACTAATTTAACTTTATTTAAGGACAACTGTTGTGGTCCTGGACATTAACAAAAGATGTGTGATAAGATGTGGATACCCACTAATGAGATGAAAATCACTCAAAAGTGTTAATGTATTTTGATGATTTCGTTGTGGTAAAACTCTTAAGCAGTACTGTGCTGATTGTAATTTGTCATGATCCTTTTGGAGCCTTCTTATGGACTTATGTATAATATATGTCTTAGTTACTTTCCTATTGCTGTGATAAAACACTATGACCAACATGACTTTTTTTTTTAAGTTTATTACCTTTATTTTCTGTGCATTGATGTTTTGCTGGTATTTATGTCTATGTAAGAACGTCAGATCTTGGAGTTAAGGACAGTTGTGAGCTGTCATGTGGGTGCTGAGCCATCTCTCCAGCCCCCAAAGCAACTTCTAAAAGAACGTGTTTCATTGGCTTACAGTTTCAGAGGTTTAAAATCCATGATGGTAGATGGAATGCCATGTCAATAATGGACTAAACCCCTGAAACTGTAAGCCAGCCCCAATGAAATGTTCGCCTTTAGAAGAGTTGCCACGGTCGTGGTGTCTCTTCACAGAAATAGAACCCTAACTAAGGCAGAAGTGTTCAGTGACTTGTCAGGGGTCACACAGAGAAGGGTTGGAAGAAGGCTTGCATAAACTACTCTCTTAGGCATTATGCTGAATTATCTGAGGTGATAGTCACTAAGAGGACATTTGGTAATTCTACTCCCCAAAGTTTACATGGGGGAAACAACAATCCCAAAACCAAATAGGAGCAAACACTGTATGCACATAGCTGTCTCTTACCATATTGCCTGTGAAACAGCATGAATTACCTTAGGATAGTTTAGGCTATGAGCACATCAGAATATACGTGGAATGTTATAAAAATATTCTTTAAAAGTATATAATCCAGGTATTAAGTATTGAGTTTCAAATTATGGAAAGCACAGAGTAGTGTAAAAAATTTATAAGATGAATAAGATGAATAACAGATATCTAGTTGTTGCACAAACAAGATTTGTTACATATTAGTAAATTCTCATTCTTTTTTCAATACGAAATATTCATATATATATGAATGCGCAATGAATGTGCATACGCACCTATTGCTTATGAGGATGGCATAAAAATGAGTGAGTAGTTGCTACCATAACAGATGAGTTATAAGTACTTGGTTTGGTTACCAATTTTCAGCATGGCAAGGTGTGGACAGAGCAGTGTGCTGGCACAACTCTGTAAGCCCAGGAAGTTCAGGAGGCTGAGGCAGGAAGATCATAGTTTGAGGCCAGGGACTCATGAGACTTTTCTTAAAGAAACAGCTAGATCAAGAAACTAATTGGCCAGCCAGCAAAGGAAATGCGGGTGGAATCTGAGAGGTAGGTAGGAAAGAAAAGCAGTGGGGCTTCAGAGCTGAGCATTAGGGGTTGGAGAAAAGCCTAACGTGGCATCCTAGTGAGTTGTGGATAGTCCAGCAAAAATCCAGACAGGGAGGTTTAACAATGGAAATTATTTCCCACTGTGCTGGAGACTGCAAGCCAAGATCAAGATGCTAGCTAGCACGCTTTTTGCTTGCAAGTGGTCACTTGTGCTGTGGCCTGGTAGAGCTGGCCAAAGCAAAACCTCTCCTTCCTCTTTTTATAACTTTACCAATGCCACTGTGAAGACTCAACCCAATGACCAAATGATCACTCAAAGACTTGGTCTTCAAATACTGTCGCCTTCAGGGTTAGCATCTCTGTATGTTAACTTTATTCCAGGCGTACAGCCTATATCAGGTGGTAGTTTCTGCTTGCGTACCCTGATGAATACTGTCTTGTGTTCAGTGAATGAGACTTTTTTGCCTAGGTGAAACAAGCTTATAATGTCCCTGTAAGGGTTTTGTTTGGGCCACTTTGAGTTTAAGATACCTGAAAAGCCTTGCTAGGTACCACAGGCACCCATGTGGTGCACAGACATACATGCAGGCAAAAATAAAGAAAAATAATTAAAAAAATATACAGTTTGCATTTGCAAACTACACCATAGTAAACCTGGGAGAAAAGCAGGGATGAAAAGCAATTGGCGGTGCTGTTGTTGCTTTCTTTCTCTTAGTAAGCAGGGCAGTTTCAAAGACCGGGAGTGACTGGGAGGTTGCGGGAGGACCAGCCTTCTAGCACACCAGCTTTGAGGTAGAACAGACATGTTCAGCTTGGAGCATATCCTTTTCTGCCAATGACATCTGTGGTTCTTCTCTTTCCACCCCATTTTTTTTTTAAGTTTCTAAGATATGACTCCTTCCAGGAAGGATGGGAAGGTGGGTGGGAGGGAAGATGAAAGCAGTCTGCAGAGGATGCTGCTTTGCCTGTGAGAACTGAACTGTGCTCTGCATGGGAAAAGTGATTGAGTAGATGAATGCCCCTGAAATGTTACAGTAACCGAGCTTACTTGTGTCCTTTTTTTTGAGTGTGTGTATCTGTTGGTGATAGGAAAGGAAGCAGCAGCAGTGGGGTAGGAGATGAACCCCACCCCCCCAACAGTGGCACTGCTACAAGATGACTTTCGAGCAGGAACTCTAGGTTGGAGCTCTCTTTGCACACCAGCCAGCCTCTGAACAAACACCTGAAAGTGGGAGGCACCCCGCCTTTATTTTTAGTACTGCCCTTGGTTAGCCTTTGTGAAGAGGTTTAAGACTCAGGTTACTTTAGCTAGTGGTCACATTTGCACCCGTAAGCCTGAAGAGGGAAAGCCACTAAATTGTAAAAGCCGGGATCTGACACAAGCCGAGTGAATGAAAACATGCCTTCTTCTCGGCTGCTGAGGGAAAGAGGAGAGCATGATATTTACTCGGAGCTTTTGAAGACTACCAGTGCCTGTGTGGTTCTCTTTAGGAGAACCTGGGAATATGCAGAGGGAAAAGGTGGCAGGAGGGGGCTGGCGAGAACCCTGCAGGAAATGAAATTCGAACACTGTGTGAGCTTCAAAATTGGATCCCACAAAATTGTGCAACATTTTTGTAAATCAAACAGTTTATTTTTCATTTTTATTTGGTTATCAATTGGACATTGACCTAAAAATATCGACCAGAAATCTGGCAGACATGTAGTGATTTAGTTCCATGTCTTCCTTTATTTCAAGTGAGAGAGGCCTACCTGTCATTGGCAACAAAGAGCAGACAGGTTTGGAAGCATGGGAGCATGTATGGGCAGCGCCTAAAAATAGCCTGGACAGGAGAGTATCCGCCACCTGGGGAGGAGGTGTCTGCCCTCCATTTTCCTGAGGCAGCCAGAGTTAGTGGAGGGGTCTGTGAGCCTCCTTGGCTCTGGGTTTAGCCAGGCACCTGAAGAAATAGAGAAACTTAAAACCTGGAAAAAGAAAAGAAAGAAAAAGAAAAAGGAAAAAAAAAAACAGTTTGGTAAAGATGCAGAAGAGACTGCTGAAGTTTCCTGCAGAGATCTGTATGAAAAAAAATCAAGAATAATGTGGGAAAACTTCAACAAAACTGTGCATTTAATACTTCTATCAGTGGCATACAGAATATGGTTCTGAACACTAAATATGTATGTTTTGGCACTGAAGTCAGCAGGGAAATGTGTGTGTGTGTATGTGTGTGTATGTTCTCATATATATAGTTACATAGTGGTTATAGTATATTTAAAAAGAGGAAAATATTTAGGAAAAGAATTAGAATGCTAGTATTGTTATAACCAGTAGCTACAAATGACATAGCTATAAAAGGACTTTCTTCTTTTCAGTAACTTCTGAAATTAACATGAATTTCTTTTATAATCAGAAAATAACTGGGGCTGGAGAGATGGCTCAGTGGTTAGGGGCCCTGGCCATTCTTCCAGGGATCTCAGGCTCGACTACCAGCACCACCTTGGTGGCTCACGGACCCTTTAGGAAGCACTGTCTCATGAAAAGGATTTCCTTCCCGGGTTAGCATTGGACTGTTGGAAGTTTCGTCAGGACGGCCTGGCTGTGGCTAGTTCTTCATGTCCAGGAAGAACCCTGTGACAATGTTTGAAAGTGGCTCACCCTGCCAAGTGAGGGCTTCATACGGCTGCCCTGTCTGTGTCCCAGACACTAGTGTGACTCTTTGCGTCCACATGGCCTTGACTTTGGGAAGTAAAAAGCCAAGTAGCGTGTGTTTGAAAAAAAATGACTTCAAATGAATTCACCTGGAGATAAAAATGGTACCCTCTGCTAGGAGCGTTTGCTCAGCAGCCTAATGTTGCTGGCCCCACTCACTCCGCCTAGTCCTGTACCTGTCCTCTGAGATGTGGCCCTGGGTAAGTTATGCCAGAGAAGCCTTTCTGCAGAGTCAACCACTTGAAGGTTTCACTTAGTGCTGATAGGGGATGATGGCTTCTGCATGAGTGCTGTGGATCCAGTGTGTTCCCTCCAAATTCAATGTGTTGAATCCCTAACTCCCAACATGGCTGTCTTTGGAGAAAGGAAGTAATCACGATGAAATGAAGTCATAAGGGTGGGGCTTATGGGACTGCCATTTTAACGAAGAAGCTCTAGAGAGCTCTCTGGATCCCTGCACACTCAGGAATGTCATCAACGTGCACAGGAAGGTGGTGGCATTGTGTGCCATGAAGAGTGCTCTCCCAGGAGCCAGCCTTGACCAAGACATTCATCCTCTAGAACTGACACATAAGCACCACCAAGCCTGTGCTTTTCTGTTATGGCAGCTCAGGCTAAGACAGAAAATGAGAAATTTTAGGTATCATGGGAGAGATACAAAGAAAAAGAGAGGAAGCATTCTTGACCTCATTGTAATCCATGCCGACCTTTTCAGGACTGGAAACCTATCCCCTGAATGTACCCCAAGAAGCAGGGACCTACTGGAGTCAGACTCTTTGAAGATTCTCCTCTCCCAATTAGTGGAACAAGGTTAGGTTTATATTTATCTGCAGTTTTGCAGAGTCACTTAGTCACTTACAGTCTTGAGTTATATCATTCTGGGTCCCTTCAAAGCCACCAAGACAGTCTTCAAACGCTTCATTTCTCGTGCTGCAATTATCAGTAAAGAACGGGATAACTTTTAGCCATCTAGGTTGGCATTCAAGGCAGGTCAAATGAAGTTTCATGATGAAGAATTTGGGTTGGGAGCATCATTTCAGGCACATGTTGTGTTGGAAAAACCTGGCTGTAAAGTACAGCACCCTGAAGAGAGAAGCAATATTTGGAGGATTTTTTTTTTCCTTTCCTGTTTTGCTATCCTTAAGTGTGTGTTCCTGAGTGGACTCAGTATAATCTTTTATAAGTTGCCCTGTTGTGTTTTTTTTTTTTTTTTTTTTTTTTCCTTCGTGAGGTGCGAGGGTGTGTTTTTTTTTTTTTTTTTTTTTTTTACCTCCAGGGACAAGTGCGAAGGTGATTATTGTTTTAATGTACCTACTGCTAACGAAGCAGGCAACATTTGATGCTTTCCCTTCAGAGGTACAGCACTGAATCCCTGGGCAAGTGAAGGACCCAGTTTATAGCTGTATTTCATTTAATATATGAACACCTCTTCAAAGTGGGTATCATCTGCCTTTATTTCAGTGTTTTATAGCTGTATTTCATTTAATGTATGAACACCTCTTCAAAGTGGGTATCATCTGCCTTTATTTCAGTGTTTACTTCCTATAGCTATATTGCAGGAACCCAGAGAAGTCAGCACAGAGATTAAGGCAGAGCCTTCAGACTTTAAAGTGAAAATCAGGACTTGGGATGGTGGTGCTGTTCATGTTCATTGTTGAGGAAATAGCCCTGAGGAGGCAGTGTCTCATATCCTGGAGAACTCTGAAGTTGTGCAAGAGAATGGAGGTTCTCCTTTGAAAATCCTCTTGCAGGCATGAGTCACTGGCTGATATGTTTGTCCAGTATAAACACCTGAGTGGAACTGTACTTTAAATAGCTGGAAATCTTTTTCCTCTTCCTCTGGGTCACCTCCCCCATGCCTGTCATCTGACCTATCTTGGACAATGGTTTATCTTTTTTTTTTTTTTTTTTTTTTGTAGTTTCTTTCTAACTCTGGGCAGAGGAAGAAAACAGGATTTAGCATGAGTTCTCCTTCAAGAGAATTTTTTTGAGCTGCAAATAAAACCTCTAGTATATGTTTAAATTATAAGAAACTAAGTATGGGTGGTCAGAGGCAAAGAAAACAAAAAAATTAAACTGAATTTAAGGTAAAAATTTAAAGTAGTGAGGCAGCCTGGTACCATGCATGCATTCAAGCCCTGCAGCAAGTCATTTGCTCAAGGGATGCAGCTGGGAAGGCCTGATACTTAGAAAAGCAGATGAGTCAAGACTCAGAGCCCTCTCCTGCTCAGAAGACCTGGGGCTAGAATCTGGAGGCACAGCCCAAAGGCTTTGAGGTTCTGTGCACAGTGAGGACTTGTTAAGCATTCTTCCTTCAGCCTTATATGAAATCAGTGTCCACCTTGTCCTTTTGCTATCTCATTAGACTTTACTAGTTGAGGTCATCCTGTTTTGTGTTGTGCTGTGGAGCACAGAGGTGCTGGAGAGGCCTCCAGCAGGATCATCGGGTGGAAGTGGGTGGAGGGTAGAGGGAGCTTAGGAAAATAAGAACCAGGGACCAAACAGGTCCTCGTGGCTCAGGGAAATCAAAGCTTGTTTGAACAGGTCAGGTTGGACCTGGGAGTAAGGACCGAGTCTTCAGTGACTCCGGGTAACTGTATGGTGCAGGGGAAGAAGGGAAGAGGGTCACATGGCAGATGAGCCTGAGAACCTCCCTCCTGCTCCCTCAGGGACCTCTCACTCCACCCGTGCCTACCCAGGAGCCTCATCCTGTGTGGCCGAGGAGCTGGTATGCTGCAGCGGCAGCTCTTTCAGCTAAATTACTGCTGTAGCCTCCTAATTTGCCTCCTTCCTACACTTAGCTCTGTCTAGTATGTGCTTCCACGTGAGCTGTCTGACCTTTCTGAAAAGCAGATTTGGTGAAGTGGGTCATTGTGGTGGGGACTGTAGTGTTTCCTTCCCGTCAGGCTCTAGAGCCCAAAGTCCTTCCATGCCTGTGGGGTTATTCCTAAGTTGGTATCCAGTTGTAGTTCTGTCCTGTCTACTGTTGAACACTTCTTCCTCTTTCCCCTTGTGCTCCATCCTAGGGATCCAATTTCTGCTCCCCAGAGGTGCAATGCTCCCTAGGACTCAAGACCTCTGCTTTTACTGGCCAACCAGCTCTCTCCCAAATTCTTACCTGGCTCGTGGAACTGCAAACTCTTTAAGACATTTCCTGTGCCAGCTTGTCCCCCCTGTGCCACATCTGTGTGTGGAGCTGCTTCTGCCAGGCCCTTGTTCCACTGTCTTTGAGCAGTTCACTTTTGCCACAGTCCAGTGACGCCCTGAGGCTAGAGACGGTGGGCTATTGTTTGGCTCTGATCTCCCAGGAGGAGTACAGAACTAACACATAGCGTGGGCGCTGCATGTTGGGTGGATGAATGGATTGGTTCGTCGGATGAAGAGGGAGAAAGCTTTAAGCTCAGTGTGGTAGTTGTTCATTGTGACTCTTTCCCAGCTTGCCGAGGGTGTGCAAACCATGCTGTGAGCAGATAAGGACTGAGTGCTGGGGCAGTGTGCCCCACACCCTAGAGTGCTGGTTGAGCAGAGGAAGACAGGTGCAGCCCAGAGAGGTGTCTGAAAATAGCTACATAAAAATCCAAAACGAGTCTCTTTCTTATATGTGCATGTAAAATACCATATACAGAAAACCCAGATAGAGAATAAAAATGAGGCTACCAAGGCAACTTCACACAGAAACGTGTCGCTAACCACCGAGCTTCAGAGACAGGACTGGATTATAATTTCATTTACTGTTGTACCTTCTATTCTGAACATAGTCTTTGTTGTGCAAGTTGTCATTTTGTGGTTATTAAATAATAAAAATGCAAAAAAGTTTTATTTGAGTCTCTCTATACAGGTCTAATTTTTTAGTAGAGTATTTACAAGTGAAGTCTTGACACAAATCCTTTACATCTGGGCTCATTTAAAGATGTTCCCTCACATCTGGGTGTCACATGCTCTGGCCATCATGTGACTCTATCTTGAACACAATCTTCAGGCATATCCTGAATCTTTCACATTCTCAATGCTTCCTGCACGTTGATATTTTTCTAAGCCTGTGTGGATTTCAATTCGCAACAGATCTACCCAGCACTCTGCAATAGGAACGTTCCAGGAACCCTGTCTTTATCAAAAGACAGAAACAGAGCTCTTAACAAATCTGATAATATTGGCTAGCCATCATGAGAGGAGTGTGTCCACTCTATTGAATAACCATAACAAAATGCAGAATTAGATATGGCATGCAGAAACAAACACAACTTAAAACAACAATGATAAAACCATTACAATGATTTATAGCTTCCAGCTTTTAACTTTCCTTGTTAGGAACGTTTTATTCATTGGAACCTTTATTCAGCACAGCCTGTCACACACTGTGGGTGCCACTGCAGGCCGTGCTGGGCACATGACTGCTGGATTTGAGGAAAGGATAGGCAGTGGGGACACTTTTCAGATGCTTGACGTAGTATGACATGGATTGCAGGAATGCTGCCTCTGTTCTCGGTGGACACCATGTCAGTGTAAAAAGTGTGAATTTTCTAGGAGCGAATGAGGTTTTGTGGATTTTATGTTTCAAGATTCTATACAAGAGTTTCTTCAAACAACAGAAAGTTTCCTGTGAAAATCAAAGTTTGAAAACCACTGATGTTGTAAAAAGATTGGCATATTTCAGATAAAAATCTTAAATTCTGTTCCAGGAAGCTTTGAAGTAATCATGTTTAGCCTGATGAACTAGCCCAAGGAGGGAGTAGAGAAGTCGTCTGGCTTGGGGGTGTTCATTGTCATAGAGTTTCTGCAGTTCCCATTACAGGTAGCATGTGCCGTGGTTGACACCACAATGTACTAAAACCGTCTGTGTCTGGAAAACATATGTGTGATCCCCTTGTTCTGTATAGTGCCCATTTGCAGAGGTTGATGGGAGTTCATTCTGTGAAAGGAGGAGCCTGGGGTTCTGATTTTGCTTCTTTCGTAATAATGGTGTGAACTTCAGCAAGGCATCTATCTTCTTAGGCCTCAGCCAGAAAATGAGAGAGCTGCATGAGGTGGTTTCTGGGTTCTCTTCAGAGTCTAGGGGCAGGCCAACCAGGTGGCAGTGGCATGCCTGCAATAGTCTGTACACTGTTTCTGTGTTCAGGGATGGAGGCATGGTGCCTGTGCCAGTCTCTTCTACCTGCCACTTGCTACATTTGCAGCGATGGTGCTGCCTTGACCTCTGGGGTAATCCCAGAGAGTTTGGGCTGGTGAGCTTTAGGATTTGATATGTCCTGTAACAGACACCATTTCTCCCTCCCAAATCTCCTGTCCTCTTATAAGGCACTGCCAGGGAAGTCAGTTTACTCAAGTGATAAGCTGTAGATTCTGTTTTTGAGACACGTTTGAAGAAAATATTGGTTAATGGGGTCAGTTTGGAAAGAATTCAGTTTCCTTTTCTGAAAGATTTTCTTGTTATTGGAGAAGAGCCCAGGAATGAAATGTATTAGTTAACTGTCAAGAAACAAAGAATCACTGTAGATCTCATTCCACATCCAAATTACAGCACTCACCAGCAGCGACGTGCAAGGTTGGGCAGATTTCACTGACTGCTTGCATTTACTCCTCTAATTGGAAAAAATTGGGACTATTAATCATAGTGACACAAAGCAAAATGTCATCATGGCATGACATTCTTATTTTCCACCTGAGAAATGGTGGCTTCCGTGAGTAAAATCATTCTCTGTTGCCCCGTCTCCCTTGCCATTTCCTTCCTGGCCATGGTTCTCCGGGGTAGATCAGACAAAGGCTCGCAAAGCAGGGAGTTGGGAGGAGGCAGGAGCACAGGAGGAAAGCATTCCTTCATTTTCATTCCACAGCAATAGCTGTGAAAATGAAAACGTGGGGAAGCAGGAGCTGAGAAGCTGAGGCCATGTAGCTACCACACAAAGACTTTGGAGTGATTTCTATGTAGGTAATTGACGGAGATAAAGCCTTTTTGGGTATGGGGACCTCAGGAAGGCTGAACCCTGAAATTTCAATCTTCTCCAGATTAAATAAGAAGGAAAAAAATGTTTAAAGCAATTTACCAAGATTTTCTTATGAGAATTATAATTTTCTTGCGATATAAACAATCATAGTTGTAAGACAGGATTATTTTGTATTGAGTTTTGTTACTTCATAGTATTTTGGCATATGTAGAATTGATTTGGATAGTTTCATATTTTAATCAGAATTAAAAGAAAAAAAATTGACCAAGTGCTAGTGTGCATCATGCTTGGCCTTTTGAAAATAGTTTTTCCCCCAGGTGTCATTATTAAAAACAAGTGACAAAACTAAGTAGACATGCAGCGATGCGTAGGGATTCCACTCCTCCCTCCCTTAACATCTGTTCCTGAGAGTCATGCAAAACTTGCTGGTGGCTTTAGTGAATAAGCAGCATCTTCTCATATGCCACTGAAATGTTGCCACCCTCCAACATACATTTCTTTTAGTATGCTAAACAGAAGGTGGGGTGTGTATATGTGTGTGTGTGTGTGTGTGTGTGTGTGTGTGTGTGTGTGTGTATGTGTATATGCGTGCAGTATTTCCAAGAAGGAAAACTACCGTGGCATGTCTAGTGAATGTAGGTTAAAACACTATGCTTGTTCTGTAGGTGTCTCATTAAGCACAATGGGAAGACTGCAGGCTGTTCAAATCACTGTTTCATAATGATAAAAACTACAATAGGCCATGCCTTGTTTTATAACCGTAGTAAGCATTTACTGAACTTGTGTGTGTGTTATACCAAGGCTGTGAGTGCGTCTTTTCATTCAACATCTGTGAGAACAGAATGGCATGTGTACTGTTCCTATTCTCATTTCCCAAGGAGAAGTTGAGGCACAGCAATGTTGCCTACCCTCTCCACATCACACTGTAATGAGTTGTGAAGTTGTGGATGTGGTCGGATAGTAAGTCCAGTGCCTCTAGCACCATTCTGATGTCTTCTGCTCATGTTTTTTGTTGCTCCTTTGTTTTGTTTTGGTCTGTTGGTGGCTGTGCGGGAGCTGGGAGTGTCCACTAATGTAAAACAAATGACAACAATTCGTGCTGCGTATCACAGCAACATGACCTTTTCTGAGACCGTCTGGATTCACTGGGATGCAGCGGCATCAGGTTGCTACTCAGATAAGCTGGGCAGCTTGTGGCTCGGACATCCTTGGGCTGAGTTAAAGCCTTCATCGCTTGCTCCCTATTGAGAACCTAATGGTGTCTCAGGCTGGCACTGCAGCAGGGCTCATTAGAAGGGAGTCCGAGTTGAGACTCAGAGAGCAGAATGTGCTACCAGGAGACTGGGCCTTCAGCCACCTGCCCTCATTGTGTAGCTGTCTCTGTGTGACAGTCAGGGATGGCAGGCCTTTCCATCTTAAAATAGTCCACTGTCTGTCAGGTGACTCTTGGTAGGAAAGGTAGTTTCAGACTGCATTTTAACGTGGTGGGAGGGGACCGAAAACAGCACAGGGAAGTGGAGAGCGCCCTGCCCTGTTGCTCAGGAATGGGTCTGCCACAACACAACAGACCACTACGGTCTTGTGCTCAGACTAAGTCTTTTATTTCAGGTGACCTTTGTCCTAGATGGCTCACTGTTGGTGGCACTCATTCTGACTTTCCTTGTGATGTGTTGTCAGGCCTGCTAGACAAAATATGACTCGAATGCTTACATTGTCACTCTTCCCAAGTGCAGAGTGATAAAACTGTTCCTTTGTGTGGGATGTTTTACAATTTGGAATGCTCTCTCACTTGTCCTGTGATCCTTTTAGCCTCTATGGGGTAGACGGAGGAAGCTGTTCCTTTTTCATTGATGGCCGTATAGGTACAGAAAATGAATTGACTGCTGGAGTGCAAAGAAAATGTGGCACACCAACACAGAGCAGCCCTGCGTTGAAGTGCTAGCTAGGCTTGGTAGGAGTACTTTTCTCTCCTTTGTCTTTGTTTTGTTTTTTTTAATTGAAAGATTTTTTTTATACCTTTTATACCTTTATAATCATAAAAAGATTATGCCTTTTGCCTTCCCTAACTCTTTCTAGATCCTTCCTCCCTTCCCTCCCCACCAAAGTCCATGCCCCTTCTTCTTCTTTCTTTAAAAAAACAAGTGAAAACTCCAGGAAACACACTCAGACACCCCCATACCATTCCACCCTCAAACCCCACAAAATCATAAACCACAAGCAAAAGACCAATAAGACAAAAATAATAATAATAATAATTAAAAAGCTCAACCAAAGCAGCACGAGACAAAAAAAAGTCTACATAAACATCAGTGAGTTAATTTCACGTTGGCCATCTGCTGCTGGACATGGGACCTGTCCTGAAGTGTGGTTAATATACCCAATGAGGCCCCATTAGAGAAGACTCATTTTTCCTTTGCAAGTGGGTACCAAATGCAGATAGCATCTTGTTCAGGGGCAGGACCTGTGTGTGTCTCCTTCAGTTCACTTGTGCATCAGTCTTCTGTCTTGAGGACACTGTTTCTTGAGATCATCTGTTACTTCCGGCTCTTACAGCCTTCCTGTCTCCTCTTCCACGTAGGGCCCTGGGCGGTGAGAGGAGGGTTTGGTGACAACATCTCATTCAGGACTGAGTGCATGCTTTTCATACTGGAAGACGCTGCCCACGTAACACGTCAGTGTACCCCGCATATCCATATTAAACTGTAGATCATTCTGCCCAGCAGCTTTCTTCTGGTGAGCACGGCTGTGAGTAATGGCCTGTGCTTTGTTGCAGTCTGCAGGCTTCCACATTGCCAGAACAATGTGTACTGGGCACTTTCTGAGGATCACTGGTTTCCGATGGCCTGTACATCTTCTTCTTTTTCTAAGTGTAGGGAAGGATCCTAAGCATTACTTTCCTTTTCATTAAATAGGAGTAACAGGTCTTGCTGACTGTACCTACAATCTACTCGTCATGATCAGATGAGATCATCTTTATAAAGCCACAGAAGTGATCAGGTGCTTCCTAAGCCTACGGAATTATCATGGAGGCTCTTGAGTTCAAGATGGAAGGTGACAACAGTTGGAGGAATTGGTTCTAAGATCATCTGTGAGCTTTTCTAGACTCCCTCTGCAAGCTCTCGGATAGATGGGTCACATGGTGTGCCCTTGCTGGAGACTGAAAGGGCTGGAAGCCTTCTTCGGCCCTGGGAAGACATGCTTATATTTCTGGGAGCCGGTGGTAAGGGCATATGGCCGGAGGAACAGACTCACAGTCAGGAAGGAGTTGGCACCTGGCCTCTAGGGCCCTGCAGAGAGGGAGAGTGCATGTTGTGTCCAACTAGCCAGGAGAATAGGAAATAGTAGTTGGTGGCTTATGCTCAAAAAGGCGAAAGAATAAAGAGTGAAAGATGGGACCTATTATACCTCAGATTAGTTTGGGGTTGCCTGAGGGTGAGGCGGGGACTCTTGCTACCCTGTGAATCACTTACTTAAAGCTGTACCTATAGGAGGTGCCCCCGAGCATGCAGGGTGTGGTATTTGGGAAGACTGGTACCCAGGCAGCGTGCAATGCTGTAGGCACGGGGTCCAGTCCTAGCTGATAGTTCTCCACCAATAAGCGTTCCAATATCAGGGCCTGTCCGGCTTAAAGGCTCGTTCACCTGAGTATGTATCGGTCTGTGCACTAGGCCTGTACATAAGCCCAGAGCCCAGAGATGAGCAGCGGACTCCAGTCAGAGCTGACCTGCCTATGAAATACTGAGAGGAAGTTGTTGGTTATGGTCCCGGGAGAGGAAGCTTGGTTGTGGTAAAAGTGTGCACAGAGGAAAGGGCTCCCGGGTCTGGGCAGGCTCTCGGAAGAAGGGTCCTAGATAAGGTGTGGGGGGGGACTCAGTCAAGTTAAGAAGATGTGGGAGTCCCGGGGGTGAAGTGAATGAGGGAGGTGATCTTTGAATAAAGGAGCAGCCTAAAGCTACACACAGGTGGCAGGGAGGTCTGTGTGGCTTACCGCCGCACACCTTTCCATCGTTGCTGTACTGCCTGAGTGGCTGATGTCATCTTCTCTTAGTTTAAAATGGTGACTCTAAGGGAGTTGAACACCCCCCCTCCCCCCATCCCAACACACAACGTGTTTAGAAAGAAAGGCGTCATCTCATAAGCACTCAGAAGCACTTCAGCACTTACTGCCTATGACTACAGGTGCTGTTTGGCCTCCTTCAGCCAGAACCGCCCCATCCCACAAGCCTGTGACGTCGTTCCCATCATGTGACAAGGTAGCAAATGTGGCCAACAAGGTGTGATCTGAGGTCGCATGGCTCTTAGGATGCCAGCACATGCCTACATGCTTATTCAAACATGCCTATTCAAACATGTATATCCGTTTGAGTTTCTTTTGCCCTTTCGGGTTCCCATGTTTTATTGATACCCTGCTTTATAAAGTTCCAGGCAATGGCTTCTGTTGGTCGCATCTCTCCTAAGAGCTAGGACTTCTTCCCAGGTGTAGGACACTCCATTAAGGAAACACTCAGGTCCTGTCTCCTTCCCTTGCTTCCCTTGCTTTCTCACGCTCCTGGCAATCAGCTGGTGACTCTGAAAGATTAGACGGGCCTGGCCTGGTTCCTTCCTTCTCTAGGAGAGCTTCCCTCTGCTGAGGGGCTGCGCTCTGATTGGTGAGATGGTGGCAGTGTGAGAGGCCTGTGTGTTTGTGACTGGAATATAGTGGAGGGGTTGTTAGCTGGGCCTTGTAGACAGTGGTGCGGTGTGTGTCCTGCATGAAGGGAGCAGGGGGCAGCTGGAAGCTGGCCAGAGCTCGGCCGGGTCCAGCCAGCTGTGCCAGAGCCCATACAGCTCCTTTTGCTCACTTGAACAGGGACATTATATAGTCCCATGTCCACCCTGTTATACAACTCCAGAGCTCACCATTGTGTTTGCAGTGTATTACTTAAGGGTTCTAGGTCTTTCGTGCTGCATCTTAATGTCCACACACCCTTCATACTCTTTGGATGTGGTTTGTTTTTTCCTCTCTCAGATTTATTTTATTGTAAAGAGCGTGCATGAGTGTGTGTGCATATGAGGCCAGAGGCATCCGATCCCTTCTGAATGGAGTTAGAGGTGACTGGACGAGGTGGCTGGAACCTGGGCCCTCTGCAAAAGTAGTCTGCACTCTTAACTTGTGAGCCATGTCTGTGCTCTCTCCTCTTTTGAAACAAGGTGTTAGTTGGCGCAGGGTGGCCTTTACCTCACTGTATACCCGAGGATCACCTTATGCTTGTGATCTTGCCTCTCAAGGGCTGGTATCACAGGGGTGTGCACTCGGCCAGGCTTATGCAGCGCTGGGGCCAGAGCCCGGGGTTTCTCATGTATTAGGCAAGGGCTCTGCCAACTGAGCTATGTCCCTCGTCCTGCAAGTGATGCTTTGTTAAGCTGGCGTCTCAGTAAGTGTCTCTAGTGTGTGAAAGCGGAATTACTTAGTGCATTTCCAGCTTCCACAGTGAAATGACTTCAGTGCTCTGTGAAGTCTGCACTTTGCCCCTCTTACACGGTTCATTCATGTTTGAGGGTAGTTCAGATGGCATAGGAGAATGTGACTGAAGCCTTCTCCTCCTCCTGTCCTGAGTGACGATCATTGCTGGTGCTTCCGGGTGCTTCTGCTTTCTAGTCTATCGGAAGGTCTTAATGTGACATCACCTTTTTCATATTCTGTCACGTGTTTACTTAAAACACTCTGTCATGGGGGGGGGAGTTTTTCTGTATAGGTCCAGTAGAAATACTTTTTTTTTTTTCTTAAAAAGTAAAAATTGATTTGTGCCCAGCACACAGTAATCCTCAAGTTCAGATTACTGTGTGCTGGGCACTGTTCCAACCTTTCACACATGTCGTGACAGCTCTCTAGAATAACAGTGTTGGTACCATTTTTCAGTTCAAGAAGCTGAGATGTGGAGCATCTTCGGCAAATGCATAAGATTGGGGCTTGGAGACAGATGGCATGATTCCAGAGAGTATGCTCTTGAATGCTGGATTTGGCAGCATCCAGCATAACGTTTTAAAGAAGCAGTCAGTGGGCCCTTGCTCAGTGTCTCAGATTCTTGTGCTAGAGGCAGCCCTGTGTTACTTGTGACCCCTCATGTTTTTCTGTAGACAGAACACTCTGGAGACTGTAGATAGTCAAGGAAAGACAACTTCTGTATCCCTGCATGCTGATGTTTCTGTATTCCGTGCTATCAGTAGTATACTGCTTTTCTTCCCTGGGAGCCTGCTTCTTAGTATCCCTCCTTTTTAATAGTCTCATACTACTCCACAGTGGGCACACATCATCATTAAACACTTGCCCACCTGCTTTCCAGTACGATGCTGTTCTAAACAAGGCTTCCTCAAAGGTGTTTGCATTAATAGTATAATTACACAGGTGTGAATATCTGGGAAGGCAATAATCTTTAATGAGGAAATTTGGGGTCAAATGAAATACTTATTTAAAAACTTTGTAGCTCATTACACATCAGAAGATTATATCATTTTGTACTCCTACCAGTGTGCTTTTTTTTTTTTTCTAACTCATGTCAACCGTAGATATTACTTCCAATCTTTTACTAGTTTGCAAAGTGATGTCAGTGTACTAAATGACTCAAATCAGTGTTTGGAATTAGTAATCGTTTATTTCATCAAATCTCTCTACTAACTCCGAAGCAAAAGTCCAGTGGAGACCATTGTACCAACATTCTTTCCTTTGTTGTCCTCTTGAGGCTATGCCCTAGGTAGCAAGGAAGTATGAATCAGACAGGCACTTTGGATGCTTTACCACAGGAAGCAGGCCACTGAACCAGCCTTTGCTGCTAAGTTGAGAGAGCAGTGCTTGGCCAGGAAGTGCTGGTGGAACTGTGGGGACCCCAGCCACACAAAAGAAAGAAGGTGATGTTGGGACTCATATTTGCAGTGTCTCATGCATGCACACGGAAAGCCTGTGCTTTTGGCATCGAGTTGCCAACATTCCATACTTGACAGTCAGATATAGTTTTCTGTTTTCCTCTGAGATGGCTTCCTGAGGAAAGTGCACAGATTCCCTGGTGAATTGCTTTGACTCCATGGGATCAGCTCACACATACTTTCTGGATGACCAGAGCAGCATTTCAGTGTATGTGAGCCTGTGGTTCAATGGTGGCTTGCCAAAGGAAGGAAGGTGTCATGTCTACCTGTCTGTGCCTCTGCTTTCCTGGGATGCAGGATTCTTTGAAGGATTTGAAGCCTGCAGCAGTTCTAGCTTTGGGTAGACTGCCTCCTTCCTTGTCTGGGATCTGCAGCTATGCAGCCTTGTGCACAGCAGGCACCATTTCTCTTTGGGTGAGTTTTCTGAAGAATAAGCTGTTGTCAGTACACACACTAACTCCTGCTCTGTGCCTGACTTTGGAGCTCCCATATTTTAGCTCTTCCTTTGGAATTTCATTTTCCAGGCATGTCCTCATTCAGACTTTTGAAATTACTGCAAGTCAGGAAACCAGTGTTGAGACCACCCCTTCCCTGTACCACCTCCTGTAGAGGCTGGATTGGCAGCCTGTCATTTACCATCGACATGTCAACAGCCACGTCATCTTCAAAAGCTCTAATCTGAAAAGTGTTCATGCTGAAATGATAGGAACTCGAGTTTAACATTCAGCACACCTTTGAGATGCCTGTTTCATGGGTAAATTCCTGATTTTGGGAGGTTTTAAATAAAGCTCTTATCTCCTAAATCTTGACAGAACTCCTACCTCTATTTCCATATTTCCAATTAAGCTGGGTTTCTGCAGGGTTGGAAAAAATATTTTTGTGATGACCTCTCATGTCAAAAATGGTGTGGTGATTCTAGATCAACTTCTGTTTGAAGTGTCTCTGTTCTCCTTGAAGGGGTTCTTTGAATGCCAGGCATTTTTAATTTGCTTCTGGCATCTTTGTGTTCACATATCTAGGTCTTAAAAAAAACTTGTTTGTGCTGAATGCTTCACTGATACCCCCCAACAAATAATTATATATTCACACTCTCACTTGGTAGCAATACTTGTGGGGTTCTCTTAGAAATATTTCCTCCATTCTCATAAGCAAATAAGCATTTAAAATAAGCATTCCAGTTGCCAAAGGCTGTTTAGAGCAACCTTTGAGGAGTAAGCTAAAGACAGACATGTTTTAAAAGGTGCATTGCATTTCATTGACATAGATGCATTTCACGTGTGAGGTTGCTGCATCTGCCAGATAACCTTTGTAGGAGATGGTGTTCAGATCCATTGTGGCTTGTTTAGCCCACTGGGGTCTATACAAGAGTGCATGATTGGGCAGACTCCACCAAGTGCAGGGCTATTCTGTGTGTAAGCTCATCTGTGATTCAGAGTAGAGAGGAAAAGAGCAGTATGAAGGGAATTGGGATGGCTGAGGCAAAGGAAAATGTTTTTATTTTCTTGGCACCTTTTTAAGAGAGTGTAACTACTAGTTGCTACCAGAAGCCACGTATGTCCTGCTCTCCCGGTGTGGGTGACTTCTCTGTCAGACTGGAGCACAGTGTGTGTCTGGTCCTCAGGATGCGAGGGCTCCTCTGCTCTCCAGTGCTTTCCTGGTGGGCATTTTGGTTCCTGGCTGTGTGGTAAGGGGCAGGCTTTGAAGGTGGTAGAACGTTTTACAAAGTGAGTCTTCTGTGCCAGCCTGGATGGAAGATATGCTGTGTGATGACCTGTCTTGTTTCTCCTGGGTTGTGTGCTTGACTACCACTGTACTGTAGCCGAACTCTGACAATTTCCATTCCTCACAGTTCTCCACATTTCTGCCAAAATCTTCTTTCTTTCCCTTGAGTCAGGGTCTCACAGCTAGTCCAGGCTGTCCTGAATTCAATATGTGGATGAAAGTTTCCTCAAATTTGATGTCTTCCTCATGCTGGGATTGTAAGGGGATGCCAGCATGCTTGGTCCCCCTCCCATCCCCAGGTCGCTCCTGGTGTACCTTTCATTCACTTGAATTCTAGAATGACTGCAGAAGTTAAAAGTTAACTAAGAGGAAAGACATGCATAAGCCACACTTGAGAGCATAGAATGAGCAGATGGCCCAACTCTTCTTCTGCTGGGAACATACACAACTCTGTCTCTGAGCATGTGAGCTGCGGTCCATAAAATTGCATTTCATCTACCACTGGGATGGGCGAGAACAAGATCAGAGGTAGCCTTCAGATAAAGCTTGTGCAATTAGAGTGCTGTTGGTGTCATCAAGCAGCTGGGGTTTGTTGTATCTGTATGCTAAGTGCTTGGTACAGTGTGTGTATACATTGGTCAGGGTCCTATAGTCAGTGACTGTCTTAGTCAGGGTTTTATTGCTATGAAGAGACACCATGACCACCGAACTTTTGTAAAGGAAAACCTGTAATTGGGGCTGACAAACAGTTCAGAGGTTTAGTCCATTATCATCATGGTGGGAAGCATGGCAGTGTACAGGCAGACATGGAGAAGGAGCTGAGCGTTCTACATCTGGATTGGTAGACAGCAGGAAGTGAATGAAACACACTTCCTACAACGAGGCCACCTCTCCTAATAATACCACTCCCTATGAGCCTGTGGAGCCCATTTTCTTTCAGAACATTGCAGTGGACATAAAGGTCCTAGAGTATGAACAGGGACAGACAAACAGACAGATGTAGCTGTGCATGCACACATGAACACACAGCTTGTGCTAAGCAGATGAGGGATGTTGACCTATTGCTCTTGTGCTGCCAATACAGAATGTAAAAGGAAGAGCATTTCTCCTGAGTAGGTGTCCTTTATTCCTAGTGGACAATACCACTGAGCCAGTAAAGGTCTGGATAGCCTCTAAGTGAGTCTTTAAGAAATCCTTTTATGTAAAAGGGTGGATTTAAATTAAATCCATCTTTCTTATTAAATGTGACTTCCATGAATAGGTTTCCAAAGAAATTGGGGGACAAATATGTAAAGCGATTGTGTAAACAGCTCCCGTCCATGGGTAGAGCCTGCCAGGTCCCAGGCTAACTAAGTGGAATGCATTATCAAGTAACCTCATGAGGGAAGTTCTTTCTGTCCCTGGATCTCAGAACCTCCTCTGTGATGCAGAAAGGTCTTTTGGCCTGTGGCTGTACTACCCTGAACATGCCCAGTCTCTCCAGAGTGCTCACGTGAGGTGACATGGCCGAGCCCAGGGCTGTCTGACCACTGAGCCTCACTCTTCTTCCTGATTCTTTGTCTTGAGCGACAGCTGGACAGACTGCATGTACTCCACCTGCATGGCATTTCCCTAGCTACTTATTCTGGCTGTGATTGGCTGGGTGTGGAGCAATGACAACTCAGATCAGAACCTGTTTAGCAGGAGAATTGTGTCCCCTCCTGTCATCGCCTTCCCTCACTATCCCTGTAACCTAAAGCAGCTTAGGTTAGGAGAGAGCCACCTCCAAGCCCTTAAGGCTGCTTACATTTGATGACCAGCGACTGTGCTGTGATTTCAAAAACAAACGCAGCGGCCATCCACAGCTTGTTTTTGTCTGTGTGCACTCTCATCTCCAAATACAGTGTTCTCGGAGCAGATCTGCTCAGTAGACGGTGGCGCCAAGTTCTCTGGAGACAGCTCACTGTAATGAGTCAGTTCCCATATTGTTGTTGAGCAGGGTTTGGGGGTTAGTAGGCTCTAGGGGGTAAAAATCACTGTAATTAAAATGAAGTAATTGGCAGGTTTGTGCAAAGTACAGGATTTTCTGTTTTGATTCCAAAGAAGCCAAGTAAAGGCATTGTAGGCATAGGATGTTTTTCCAATATAATTTTCTATGCCAAGAAATTGAACCATTAAAAATATCTGTGTTGTTCTCAATAATGGGGAAGATATAATGAGAGAGAAGGCAGGCAGAATGGCCTTTCTGCAAGAGAGAAGACTAAAGCTCCCAGGCTTGTATTTGCTCTCAGGTTTGACCACAGGGAATGCTGCAGGATCAAGTTGGAATCTTCAGATTTCCTGGGCTCAGAGAAGGTCTGATGGGAATGTGCTGGGGCAGTGGAAGGGCTATGAGGGAGCTTGGCCTTCAGTTTCAGACCAATGGCCATCGTGTGCCACCCTTTCCCAGGAGAAAGGTCAGGCTCGCCCTCATCTCTTATCCTGCTAAGATCCGTTTTTCAGATTCTGGGGCAGAAAAACACCTGAGCTTCAGACAAAAGAAATATTGAAATCATGGTGCTTTTGTTGATGAAAATTAATGACTGTAATGACAGGATAACAAATACTCTTACAATTCAGGTTACATCTGATTCTTCATTTTCCAGAGTTGAAAGAGGACTAATTGAGTTGTCAGTTGATCATTAAAAATAATTTCAGTGATAGATCACTCTGAGAATGTTTTTTGGCGTATACCCCAGATGTAATTCAAACTATTGAGGAAAATTATTAGAGCACATTTCAATTTCCATGTAGATGTTTGTGTGAACACACCTCAGCTTTCAGAATAAGAAAGAGGAGGGCTCAAGTAGGAACCAATGAATGCTGAGGTTAGACCTATTTCTCGGTCAGTTGTGCATTTTAACTGGAGAAAGCATTTCATTTGTTTAATTAAGAGATGCATTTCTAGTATTTATTATTATTATTATTTTAAGCAGAATCTTGCTATGTAGTTCAGGCTCGCCTTAAACTCAAAATCCTCGTGTACCAGCTTCTTAAGTACTGGGTGATGGCTGTGTACTATCCATTCTTAATAATTTGTAAGATGTGTTATATGATTATTAATTATCTGTAACTAGTAATAAATTTAAGTCAGTGCAAAGAGAGAACTAATTAATGAGCCATCTGGGTATAAGAAATTGTTAAAAGTCACATTTGTGTGTGTATATGAGTAAGTGTATGCATTTTTGTGTGTATTTGGATGCTTTTGTGCACAGGTGTGCAAGCCAGAAGACAGTCAGCGTGTCCTTTTTTCAGGTAGCGCTCCTTTTTAAAGGTTTATTTATTTTATTTATGCACATGACGATATTGCTCACACGTGTACATTGCCTGATACGCTGGGATTGGAGCTATGGGGTGGTCTTGAGCTGCTGTGTGGGTGGTGGGAGTCAGACCTGGGATCCAGCTAGAGCCAGTGGCCAGCCAGTGAGGCCTGGGGCTCCCCTTGCGTCCTTCCCCAGTTCTGGGATTATGACTGAGGGCCACTATATCCAGTTTGTTCTTCTTTTCCATGCTGAACTCATGTCCTCATGTTTGCAAGGCAAGCTCATTACTGACTGAGGTGTTTAACTCTCGAGTCACATTTATGTGTTTATGGATGTGAATTTTAAAAGTTCCTGGGGCTGTAAGATATGTTCATATTTTTGTTTTCTGTGATTGTACACTATTCACATGTGTGTAACAGTTTTCAGTTTGTGATCACACGCTATTCACATGTGTGTAACAGTTTCAGTAAGTTAGGCACATGTTGACTATACTCTACGGAGGTCTGTGACAGAATGATGACTAAAACCTACAGAAAATACTTTGTATGAAGTTAAATTCTGGTGAAAAGGGGGAGTGGAAACAGTACAAGGAATATAAGCAGATCAGAAAGCTATTTTTGTTACACATAACCTTTTCAGATTTGGATTTACTTTTTTCTTGTATGGTGGTAAATAGCAGTCAGCATGCTGTTTTGATTTAATTCAGTAAATCTTAGTATTTACTGTTTGATCTTTAAAAATTATTATTTGATATTTTTGAAATGCTGATATTTAAATCTGAGATGTAAAATATCATTAAGGTGTCCATTTAAAGGAGAAGGGGAGCTGGGTGTGGTGGCACACGCCTGTAATGCCAGCACTGGGATAGACAGAGGCAGGTGGATTTCTGTGAGTTTGAGGCCAGCCTGGTCTACAAAGTACAGGTCAGCCAAGACTACACAGAGAAACTGTCTTGGAGAGAGAGAGAGAGAGAGAGAGAGAGAGAGAGAGAGAGAGAGAGAGAGA
>NW_026585644.1:4143436-4183321 GCF_907164565.1 Psammomys obesus | reverse complement strand
AGAGAGAGAGAGAGAGAGAGAGAGAGAGAGAGAGAGAGAGAGAGAGAAAGAGTACAAGGGAAACATAGTTGCCAATTTTTTGGAAGCATGTAACCAGAATCACTTTGGAAGGACTGAGCTAAAGTATCATGTAATGAAGAGGAGGACTACAATGTCCAAATGAGAAGTTCTAAAATTGTGTGGTATTACAATTCTCTGGCTCCATTTGTGGTGTCAATAAATGGGGGTGTTGAAGAGAGCACCGTGCTCCACCCTAAGTTCATGGTCAGAATTTTTAATCCAGATGGTAATGATTATTGAGTTTTTGCAGATAGCTCAATTGGTAAAGTGTTTGCTATGCAAACAATGGGCCCTAAGACCTACAGAGTTCAATGGTGCAGTCCTGTCGCTCCAACACGGGGGAGGTAGGGCCATGCGTATATAGCACAGTGGCCAGCCCATCTAGCTTCAGGTTCTGTGGGAAATCCTGTCTCAAAAAACAAAGTGGAGAGTGACTGGGGAAGACGCCTACCATTGAGTTCTTGTTTGTACATGTATGTGCATTCCTGTATACATGCACACATGCGGACACTCATATAAACACACACATATATACACACACACCACTAAAAATAGTGGTGTAATTATTTAAAAACCTCACCTTTATCCCGCAGGTTTGGCAGGTGTGTGTGTTTATACCTTTATGTGAATAGGTTTATGTTTTATGGTTGCTCAGGTGTGATGATAAAGTGTTTAGTCCTTTTGCTAGATCAGGATAAAATTAAATGAGCTTGTGATTTATTTTATTTTATTTTTTTGCAAGATAGTACCCACACAGCTTTCTGTGATATAATGAACTGACCCTTAAATTTAGTGTGGAGTTAGGTGAAAATCTGAATCATTAAAGTTCTTGGGAGCACAGAGTACACAGCAGAAAAAAGCAGAGTGTTTTGAGGATCAGGGCAGCCCTCCCCACATTGGTGGACTGAACAATTTTAGTTTTTAGAGACAGGCACAATCTCAGCTTGGGTGCTGCTGTCTGATGGGCTAGTCAACAGAAAAGTTGAAGGCTTTCATCTGGTCAAGGGGAAGACTTAGGACATGCTGTGGTCCTGGCCATAATTCACACCCTAGCTGGCAGGCCAGAGCATGTACTCATGCTGTACACTTCCTTACATTAGTAGGGAAGTGATGGAGAGGAGGGAGGTGGGAAAGGAAAAAAGGAAGAAAGGCTTGTAGGGTAAGCTTCCTGTGGGTCACCTGCAAGGTGCTGGTACAGGAGGTTTGGTTTTCCCCTCTTCCCAGCCCCGTCCCTATCAGTACCTCTCTGCTTTCAGGCAGTACAAGATGGCCTGCTTGTCCCCTTGACTTAATCTGGCTAGGCCACTGCACTGCTGGACAAAACAATGCTTAGGTAGCCTTTCACAGAGGCTGTTTTCCACTTGAAGTAGCCAGTGAAGTTGTCTGGCTGTGGTTTGCTGGATCAGCCCCTGCCCTTGGGCACTTGCCAGATTTTCCTCAGCTATCACAGATATGACCTGAGTCTCTGTCAGTCCTGGATGTTGTGTTCAGGGTATGTTTTAATCTTTGGGGGGCAGCTGATGTCCTAAATGTTGTCCAACTAGTGAGTGCTTGTGAAACCAGACTTGTTCCCAGTGGGACCCTTTAGATTTTGCTACTGACTGCCTTTAAAGGAGCTGTGCAGCTTCAGAGCCACTTCTGGGTGGCTCTGTTATTAATCTCTTTAGGAAATGATTCCTTAGAGACATGGGATTTGAGAGCCTGCTGCCTGCAAAGCAGCTGCCCGTCCACTAAGTCTTCAGACGGACAATAGAAGATGATCTGGTACAGCAGAGGCTATTGTCTAGAGGTGACCTTCCCTCTGTCCCTTGAGTTGAGACAGTTGTGTGGAAACATGGAAATGTAATTATAAATTGGGGAGGGGCAGGGAGTCATCTAATTTGTTATGTCTTTGTGACACCGTGCATGAGGGAGATCATGTTTTTCAGCACTTGGCTTCCTTCCTGGCTTTCCAAGAGAGTGTCTGTGAAATCTGACCCAAGTCAGGCAAAATGTATAGAATGTCAGAGGGGTCACACTGGCTTGTGGGCAGCCATTGGTTGGCCTTTAGCTGTTAGCGTGCTGGGTTTCTGTTGCATCAGTGACACTATAAATGCACTTGTGATCAGACTGCTCGTCACAAAGGTTTGCACAGAAAGGCTTGTGGCTTAACTCGCTCAGAGCTGAGACTGTGTCCTTCTGGTCTGCTCACCTGGAAAGGTCTTTCTTTACAACCGACCTTCATATTTGTCTGTCTGTCTGTCTATGTAGCAGAAAATAAGGTTTTTATACTTTATGCCTGAAACATTAGAAATATAAAAAAGGTAAAGAGCAAATATCACATGTATCAGTAACCCTATGACCACAGGTATTTACTATGTGCTTTAAGGTCCTTACTGTCTTTAGATAGTTTATTGATGTGTTTGATACATTCATTGACTCTCATATTTGTTACCACTTAGCATTATAGTTTTACATTTAATTGATAGACTGTGAATAACATTTTTTTTTGTCTTTCAGAAGATAGATGCTAATGTAACTGAGCTTATTTTAAGTAGTAGCACTATCTTGGGAAGTAACAATTGCCCTGGTTTTCCTCTCCCAACACGGAGTGATTGGCTGAAACTCTAGAAATGAGGATGAGCTGACCCCTCAGAGCTTCAGGTGTTTCATTTTCCAGTAGCGGTCAAGGATAGATTCCCCGAGAAGTTGGGCAGAACTCACTGCTATGGGGAGATCTTAAAAAACCCAGCAGAGCACCTGGTGCACTGAGGCACCCAGCCTTTTCTCTTCTGGAAGCATTTCTGTTTGTGCAGGTATTTCTTCTGCCTGGTCACATGGATGTTACCATCAGGGTGAGGCTATTCTGTTAAATTGCCCTAGAGAATTCCAAAATACAGGGTACAGGGAGCTTGGCATTTGCTTATATTTCTTTTGAACAGTGTTATTGTCTAAAGTGAACCCCACCACTTTCCACCCCAATTCATGGTCCCTAAGTTGAAGTCGTAACCCAAAATGTGACTGTATTTGGAGATCCGATTCCTAAACACATGATGAAGTTAAAGTGAGATATTTAAGGATGGTGGATGCCCGTCATTGTGTGTCCTCATGTGAAGAGGAAATTGGACAAACAGAGCAACACAGAGCCTGTGTACAGAGATGGGGTGTGTACAGAGATGGGGTGTGTGTACAGAGATGGGGTGTGTGTACAGAGATGGAGTGTGTGTACAGAGATGGGGTGTGTATAGAGATGGGGTGTGTGTATAGAGATGGGGTGTGTACAGAGATGGGGTGTGTGTACAGAGATGGGGCATGTACAGAGATGGGGCGTGTACAGAGATGGGGTGTGTGTACAGAGATGGGGTGTGTGTACAGAGATGGGGCGTGTACAGAGATGGGGCGTGTATAGAGATGGGGTGTGTGTACAGAGATGGGGCGTGTACAGAGATGGGGCGTGTACAGAGATGGGGTGTGTGTATAGAGATGGAGTGTAGAGAGGACCCACAGGAAAGCACTGTTGCCAGACCCTGAGACCTTGAACTTGTCTGTTTGGATGCTTGGACTGAACATGAAGAGGCCTCCATCACCCCAAGAAGATGACTTTCTGCTGTTTGAGCCGTTGTCCCTCCTGTGGCACCTTATTAGCCTTGGAAAACTAACAGGTCAACTGGAAGAATCCTGAGAAATATGTGGGAGCAGTTTTTCACCTACAGTAGTTGAGAGAAGTTTCTTTACACGTGTGACTACAGCTCTGTAAAGGGCAGAAGAAGGGAGTTGGGAAGAAGAAACCTATTGGATGCAGCTTTTGCTCAAGCACCGCTCCTGGATGCCATGGTTGCCTCAGGGTTCTGTGACGCCGTGGCTTGTAACTTAAGGCTGTATCTGTGCAACATAGTGCAGGTTGTCTGTGGATGAAACATTCTCTCAATGATAAAGAAAACAAAATAGATTCAGTGAAATAAAATATCAAAATTCTTATTTCTATCACAGCCACATTTTCTTTTCAGTACCTCATCTATTCTGTGAGTCAGATTGTAACGGCATTCATTAGTTCTTTCTTTATGGAAAAACAGGCTAGTCATTTTTCAATTTATGGGGAAAATTAATACCCTAAGTGAGCCACTGCGCCCTCCTAATGTGGCATGAAAGTGTACTCCACGCCCTTGAAGTGTGATTCTGTCATATCTGTGCTTTCCAGCCAGAGGAGGGGAGTGACTCAGAATTCCTGTGAAGTTTTTCTAACCCTTAGAGCCAACAGTATTTCCCATGCTGTTGAAAGTTGGTTGTGGTGTATATTGGTTCATGGCAATTTCACTTTTCTATCGGGAAGAAGTTGTCTGCGTTAAACTTAGAGACCACTAACACCCTTTTCTTCCGCTAATCTAACAGAGTTCTTTCTTACTGCTACTTCACTGTCTGATGCATGACAATGGTTTTAAGGCAGATTGTCTGACTGGATCATCATGCGTGAAAAGCGTTTCCTTTTTAAGGCACATGGGGTATTATTCCTGAACAGTACTGTTGCACAGGGGTCTCCTAAGACCGCTGGAATACACGCACACTTACATACGATTCATAAGAGTAGCAAAATTACAGTTACGAAGTAGCAGCACAATAATTTCATGGTTGGGGCACCACAGCATGGGGAACTGTGTTAAAGGGTCGCAGTGTTAGGAAGGCTGAGAGCCTCTGACATAGCTGGTAATGCTTCCTTTCATCAACAGTTTGATAAATATTTCTGAGGGTAGTTTAGATCATTTGTGTGCTTTATCAGGTTTTCTAAACATTTCAGTTTCAAAATAGAATCCTAACTGAAAATATTTTCTAAGAATATATTTTTGTAAACTGTATTAACTATCTTACATTTTGGTTTTTCACATTTGTTCATTTATTTATGTTAGGGGTGGAGGTTGATATATGTGTGTGGGCTCGAGTGTCAGCTTGTGTGTAGAGGTCAGAAGGCCGCTTACCTGAATTGATTCTCTCCTCCTGCCACATGGATTCCAGGATTGAATTCAGGTCAAGAGGTTCTACAGCAACTACCTTTATTCACTGAGCCATGTCACCAGCCCACCAGCCCCAGTGGCTTTTCTTTCTTAGTCAGTGGTGATTATGGCTTGATACTTTGTGTCACTAAACTAAACAGGGCCCTCATTTCCAAGGCACTGCTAGTTTTCAATGTAATAATGTCTGTGGAGTGATTGAGCAATTTGTTCCTGAGATAAATAATTCTGTGCATCTTTTTAAATGTCTGTTTTCTTTGTCTTTTCCCCTTCTTGCTTCAATTTTCAAATCATATTTTTTTTCCTCCATTATTATTTTTGTCATCCTTCCCCTGAGCTTTGCTTATGAGAGTAGAGGGTAGTGTAGGGATTGACAAATACAGTTGTATATAGAATTCAGCCTTTGCTGGCTGCTCTCAATGTTCTCCCTGGCTAGGCCCTGTACTCTTTAAGCACATTCTTAAAGGAACTTTACACATAATAGCAGGTCACTCAAATAGTGAGCCACTTGGAGGCTTTTTTCTGTAGTACCACATACTATGTCCAAATACCAGAATGGATGGTTGAGGGCTAAGATTAAGAACATTTAGTTCATATTCAGTGTAATCCAAATGAAAGATTCTTTGAATTATTGGACATAAAAAGCATTTCAGAACTCACTTTTAGATTGTTTGCAACAAGATGAATGATTTAAAGACAGTTTAAATTTCAGTTGATACTTAATTTTTAATAGTTAAATTACAAACAAGTTTTAGTCCAAA
The DNA here is from genome assembly GCF_907164565.1 of Psammomys obesus. Lineage (NCBI taxonomy): Eukaryota > Metazoa > Chordata > Mammalia > Rodentia > Muridae > Psammomys > Psammomys obesus. The sequence continues at coordinate 4,177,518 of NW_026585644.1, read as the reverse complement.
CTGAGACTATACATATCTGTGCCCCACCCCCGTCAGAGTTTTTCTGTATATCTCTGGCTGTCCTGGAGCTTGTTCTGTAGACCAGGCTGGCTTTGAACTCAGAGATTCGCCTGCCTCTGCCTTCTAATTGCTGGGATTAAAGGGGCACACCACCACCGCCCTGCCTGGGAGAATATTTTGAATACTTTTAGTCACAGTGTTGTGTGTTATAAGGTGACATGTGTTGATTCCAAGAAAGGAATGTGGTTTTCAAATTTTGATTTATATATTGTGATCTAACTGTATCTAGCCCATCTAAGTTAATAAGTTTTTACTTTGTAGAACAATTGTTATCTAGAGGTATGGAGACTGAGCAGGGGTTGGTGGGATGCCTTCAGGCACAGGAAAGACCCCAGGAGCAAGTTTGTGACAATAAAAAGAAAATGATGCAAGGATCTTAAGAGAGTGTTTAGTATAGTACTTCTTCCCCCTCCTCCATACAGTTAAAAGCACAGAGTGACAGATTAAATACCTGATTTTACTCGTGTTGAACTCAAACTAGCAGTTAAGGAAATGGTACAGAATTGAAGGGAAGCTGGAAAGGATGGAGCCTGCACAGACGGCCAGAGTGAGTCTTTGCAGGCTGTGCATACCTCCTGCCTTCCCAAGCCTTTCCTGTCAAGGTGGGACTGTCTTCCCTGCATGTGTGCAGGGAAGTCGCTGGGCTTCTGCCATGGCTAGGTTCAGGCCGTCCTGCCACCAGCCAGAAGCTTTGCCAGCTGAGCCACTGGCCACCTGCTTCTGACCTCTGTTCCACTTTCCAAGGAAGGGAGGGTGCTAATTCTCTTAGTGTCCACAGCAGTTGAAAAAATTCATAGTAAGAGCTCGGAAGGGGGAGTCACGACTTGGTTAATTGGTGTGTTATATTTTGTTATTAAAAGAATAACATCTTTTAATTGAGATCCCCAGACTTTGGGCCAGCTACAAGGCATGGAACTTTGTGAGGAATATTTTAGTAGCTGAAGACTCTTGCACCCAAGCCTGATAGGGTATTAGAGGGTCCAACCATGGCATCTATTCCCTTTGTCCTCCTCCAGTGTCAGCTGATATTACTTCTTTGAAAGATAACTAACTTTAATGAATTGTTCTTTCTATATCCCAAGAGCCTGAAAAAAAAAAGTCTTCCACTCTGATATTTCCATAGAGGAGCTTGGACAGACCACAGGTTACATTGTGCTGTTGTCATCACTTGAGTTTGGATCTCCACTTCTCTTCTGTGCTGTGGGATGGTAGTGTCATGCCAGGATGGAGCAAGCATGCAATGCGCTCAGCACCAGGTCTGGGACACTTAATGAGCAGAGAGTTGGTTTTTTAATGTAACTACTGAGCATTAGGTTTGTTCTCTGGCAAGTTCAAAGATTGTTAGGAAAAAAATAATTGTTAAATTTTAGTGTGTATGTGTGCGTTTAAGTGTGTGAATGAAATAGTGTTCACTTAACGTAGTTCCTAGCATAGAATAAGTGATCTAGACAGGATTGCGAATAATAACTGTGATAAATTTTATTCATCTTTCAAAACTCAACAAAATATGTCTTTATTATTATGGCATACACAAACATATACACACGTATGTGTTATGTATTTGAAGAGTGTGAGGTGTGGCATATAGTCAATAAAGATGTGTAAGGTAATATGATTCGAATGGAATAATCGTTATATCCAGCCCATTGATTTATTATGTGTATTAAATTAATGAGTATTTATGAAGCACTCAGGAAAACATGTGCCTTCCTTGTACTGAGTTCTAGAAATGCTTAAGCCTCATGTAGGTGTTTGCTGAATAAATACATAAGTGAGCCCCTTTTCAGGATATCACTGATTGTGTTAGGAGTGGGCATTCAACCTGGAGGTGCCCACACATGAGTTGACATTGGTGTGATTTTAATTTAATGCAAAAAGAAGAGCCAGGTTATATTCCTCTTCAGGAAGGGAGTAGAATCTAAGCCAGGTAGCTGTGAGAGCAGGACTCACAGCCCAGAGAAGACAGCTAAAGGAAGACAAGGGAGCCACTCTCTGGCCAGAGAGCTGAGCCAGTGAGGGAGAAAGAACATAAGAGAGGGCAGGCGGCCTGTGTGTGCCTGTGCGTGTGTGCGCCTGTGTGCAGGAATCTGGCTTCCTTCTGAGACAGAGGACATGGTGCGATTAGTCATTCACAGTGGCCAGTTTGGTGTGTCTTAATTTGTACCTCGATAAGTGTTTGTTTTTGTTTGGGAGGAAACCCACCTGTTACAGGATGTGGCAATAGAGGAGGCAGCAGTTCCCAGGGGGGGGAGAGCTGAAGGCAGGCTGGCCATGCCCAGCAGCGATGTCTGTTAGGAAGCTGGAGGCCATCGCATTCTGTACTAGGGTAGAAGAGATCAGCAGGAATGGCTGAGTGCTCCTCACTGTGCTGCTTTCTCAGCTGAATGAAAGCAGACGCAGGCAGGGATTTCCTTAACCCTGCAGGAATTTAAGCAGGTGAACTTGGGGCGATGTATGAGTCAGTTCCCTTTCAGTTGCTGCTGTTAAAACCTACATTGAAGATAGTGGACTTGTCAGATCAGAAGCTCAGGGACAGCATGTGCACAGCCTTTGGGCAAGTGTTCAGAACCCAGGAGGGTAAGTGGATTTGGGGGTAAGCCTACATGTTTGGGGCCCTTGGATTAAAAAATAAGATGAGTGAAGAAACTGTCCACCTCCCAAAGCTTACAGCCCAGAGAAATGAAGGAAATCAGTCCGCTTCTGTTCCCACGTCTGTGTGCAGAGAGTGATGACTGAGATTGATCCAGTCTGCATTTTCATTTAAGCTAGAGTCTGGGGTGCCTGACTGTTCTGGCTCCCTGAAGCCTGTAGAGTCCAGGAGGCACTGGTGGGGGAGGGGTGCTGGCAGACAGAGCCCACCCTTCCACTCCAGGCAAAAGAAAGGCCAGTGCTTGCTATTCAGGAAGCCACTCCTCTAGAGCACTGCCTTCTGTGTGCCCGATAAATGAGCTTTCACGCTGCCTGGAATTAGTTATTCTTCCTGAAAGCATGCAAAATAAAATTGTGACACGATTAAAAAAAAAAAAAACATCCTCCTTTATAATGAGAATTTTTGTCTGTAACCTGTAAGGAAAAACAGCCACCTTTCCTTCCTTCTCTCCTTCCCTCCCTTCCTCTTTCCTTTCGTCCCCTCCTGCCTCCCTTCCTTCTTCCTTTAACGTTTCAGTAACCAGAAGAGTAATGGCATACCACTGTTTACCCCAGATCTTAAGGTCTTGGAGAGGTGAAGGAGCATGGACAGGGAATGCAGCCGGGAGTTGGGTACTTTTCCTTGTAGTCGTTGTGGCTGTTTCTTAAGCATAAATATCCTTTTCTATGCCACGCTAACCATGGCAAATGCCTGAAACTGTTGATATTGCAGAGGTGGCCTAGAGAGACTGCTGTCCCAAGAAGAACTTAGCCTGCTCTCCTCTTCTGAATAGTGTTTTTGTAAATGGGCCTGGGCTGCTTTAGATAGTCAGTATAAATTGCATTAAAAATTGCTTTTTAACCCTAAAAGAATTTTCGGCTTTGAGGGTTGGGCTTCGGGTTAAATTAAGATAGAAAGAAAGAGAAAAAGAAATTAAGTAAGGAAAGGCCAAATATGCACTAAGTAAGTAAGTAAGTAAGTAAATAAATAAATAAAGACTCGCTTGAAATTGTAATGAATGCAGAGCTCGCCAGCGGTCTTTGTGCTTCCCAGGCTGATGCTAAACAGACAGGTTTCCGGATCAAAGAAATGTTCTCTGATTGTCCCTTCAAGTCTAAGTAGAATTTATAGGAAATCCAGCCTTCTATTAGGCTTTCCATGCCAGACGCAAGTGGTGGAGTCATCCTTCCTTCCTGTTTCCCGGGGCTAGCTGGCTGGTTTCTTACAGTTTCATGACAGACCACATGAACTATCCAGCCTTGGGCTGTGCAGCAGGAATCGGCCCACTCCGTTTTAAAAACAAACACAGCCAGTTTGCGTGCAAATCCACACAACTGTTTTTTTCCTCAAGTCCCTCATTTGTGTTGGTGTCTGCAGTCCTAACACTGCTAGGCTTTGTAGAAATATTTATGTGCTGCCATATCTGAAGGCTACCCGTCAGGCACTCCCCGTAGGAGAGGAGGCAGAAGAATGTTTGCTGCTCGGTATCCTCGTCCGTGCCTGTCTGGCTTCTGGCTAACTCAGTTCAGGTATTGAGACTCATCAAAGTTATTAATTCTTTATAAAGACAGGTTAAATGTCTACCAGAATACAAGAGTCACCAGGTCCCTCTTGATAGTTGTCATAGGTCCTGCCTCACAAAGGCCAGCGTTCCTATCAGCTGGTGGAAATACTTGCTAAGCCTGCTGGCTGGGGGCTGAGGGGATTGGTGAGATCCGCAATGATAAAAGCCATGACAGGATTGTTGGTAGAGGCTGTAACCAAATGCATGTAAGTCGTACAGGGGATGAAGCCACAGAAGGCTAACGTTTAGCGAATTGTTCTCTGCTGAAGGAACATCCTGTTTTCTTTCTTACTGTGGCCACTGGCATGTAGCTGAGGAAATTGTCCGATGAAGGAGACCACCCAGTCCAGCCTCAGGAGTTCTGTGTAACCTCTAACCTGTGCTTGCAGGTTCCTGGCTTCCTAAGGACATTCAGGTGCTTTTCAGAGTCACCACACAGGCCCTGTGGTCTGTGCGCAGATTTTCTTGGTTGCAGAGGCCTCCCCCACCCCTCGCTCCCATCTTCAGGTTTGCCTGAAATCTTTCTTCCCATCATATTCCCATGACTCCAGGGTGACCAATCCTTGCAGTTTGCTCCTGTAGACCTGTGTGAGTGTACTTTTGCTTTCCCAATTATATCATCCTACCAAGTCAATCGAAGAGTGTTTTGTAGAGAAAAATTTTATTATCTTGTTCGATATTCACAAAAGCCCTCTGGGAGTGGTACAGCAGGAGCCTCCGTTTGCAGATGAGCTGAGTCACAGTGTGGAATAATTATGCAGCATTTGTCCTGAGTGCAGCGCACTGAGGTGGACACATGGACACTAAAAAGTATGGCACACAGCCCCTGTTGTGCAGAGACTCGCAGTCTGGAGAAGAGAGAAGTGGTGCACGATGGCTCTGCATTGAGGAAGTTTCCTTTGTGTCCTGTGAGAAGAGGGGCTTGCTGTGGGCTGGGGAAGACTCTGGGGGAGGAGAGCCATCTGTAGCCTTCTCTTGTGGTCTAAGGAGGGTGGTTCAGGACCTCGCTCAAATGTAAAAATACAATACTAAATCCCGTGTATAAAGCAGTGTACAGTATTCGCCTATGAGCCATACATATTCTGAATACTATAAATCAAGCCTAGATTGCTTAAAATACATGGTGAATGTTGTACAGATTGTGCATATATTATTTATGGAACAGTGGCAAACTCTGAATTCTGTACACGTTGAGTTCATGTACAAAGTTTTCCCCAATGGTTTCTGTTCATGGTTGATTGGACCCACAAACCTAGAGGGCTTTCTATATGGATCAGATCTCAATGTACAGGTAAGACAGACCAACGAAGGATATCGCTGGAGAGGCAAAGGCTGGAATGATAGTCACAGCCGTGCTTTAGTAAGTGAAACGAGCAGTTTTTATGCTGCTGAGGAGTTTACTGAAACAGGAAAGAAATAGCTCAGAAGTTTGGACTGGAGTCAAATGTTGAGTGATCTGTTGCCAGGCTGAGGGTTTTGGTGAGGCTCTGCTTGCCTTTGAGTGAGGGAGTGTTGTGGTTAGGTGGTAGTGGGAATGTCACAGAGAGAGACTGGGTGTGGGAAGAAGTGTTTAGGGCTGTCACATGGGTACCTGGTACGTAATTGATCAGAGATATAGGGGGTGTGGAGAGGAGGAAATAGACATGGGAGAGATTATGGTGGAAGAGAGAGCTAGCCCAATCAAGGGATGGGATGGTAATGAAGGTGGGTAATTGGTAGGGTCAAGAGAGGATAAACTGTTTCTGGAAGGTCCGATGGATGGCAGTAGGACGATAGCTCAAATACAGAAGGGATTCGGGTGCATTCACAGGGATGAGTTGTTGCAAAGTCTCTGGCTTCTGTTCCATCCTCTGCAGTAATCCACACGGAACAGTCCACTTTATGGATACAGGTTGCTGCTGTCAGTGAGGGGACACATGTTTCTGTCAGCAGTGAGAGCATGCATGTTGCTGTCAGCAGTGAGAGCATGCATGTTGCTGTCAGCAGTGGGAGGATGCATGTTGCTGTCAGCAGTGGGAGGATGCATGTTACTGCAGCAGTGAGAGCATGCATGTTACTGCAGCAGTGGGAGGATGCATGTTGCTGTCAGCAGTGGGAGGATGCATGTTGCTGTCAGCAGTGGGAGGATGCATGTTGCTGTCAGCAGTGAGAGCTTGCATGTTACTGCAGCAGTGAGAGCTTGCATGTTACTGCAGCAGTGAGAGCATGCATGTTACTGCAGCAGTGAGAGCATGCATGTTGCTGTCAGCAGTGGGAGGATGCATGTTGCTGTCAGCAGTGAGAGCATGCATGTTGCTGTCAGCAGTGAGAGCATGCATGTTGCTGTCAGCAGTGGGAGGATGCATGTTGCTGTCAGCAGTGAGAGCTTGCATGTTGCTGTCAGCGGTGGGAGGATATAAGTCACCTTCCACAATGAGACATTCTTGTCTGTTTTTTTAGTAACTTAGTTGAAGCTGGGCTCCTCAAGTGCAGACGTAAACTGTATCAACAGTGAGAACAGATAAGAAATGCAGTACTTATGGAAACATGATCTTTAAGCATTATCAGGAGATTGAGAAACATCCATTTATAAAAAGCAAGTTTACTTTTCTGTCATTTATTACCAAAAGTTCACTCCAGATAGTCATTGGACAATCTGCTGGATTTTGCTGAACACATTAAAAATGATGATTTCTTTAAAAATTTCACGTTTTGATATTAGCAGAATTATGAACTGATTACTTTCATATGGGAGTGTTAGGTATAGATCTCATATTTTAAAAGTCTTTGGTATCAAGTAACACTCATTTGTTAGGATTACTAGGTGGATGGTGACGGGAAGAGGGCCCCTATTCCCCTCTCCTGACATGTCCATCCTACTGGGGAGCACACACACAGCTGGCACAAAGAACAAGGCAGTAGTGTGCCATCGTTGAGGTTGGGAAGGGGAAGGGGAAGGCTCTGGCAGCCAGCATGGGGCTAGGCGTCCAGTGGGCACTGCCACTTCTCTGGCTACCTGGTTGCCAGTCTGGGAGACAAACGCACTGACAGAGTTGGAGAGTGAGGCCTTGTCTTCCCATAACCTTGACCTGCTCCCTGGTGGTGGGAAGCGGAGGTCACCATACCGTACTGAAGCAAATCATGTTAAAAATGATTTTTAATGTTCCCTCGTGGATCTGCAGTTCATCTTAAGGAAAGCAGCTCCCTTTTAAAGTTCACATGTAGTTTTAACTTTTAGTATCGTAACCAAACTATATAGAACTGTATACTTTAAACTTTGAAACTGTAAACTTTCTGATTTTAAATATATGTTGTATTAATGTCTTCATTGATGTGTAGATAATATAATGAAGTATAAGGTGGCTGTTTCTTTGTAGGTGAAACTCCATTCGCTATATACTGAGTAATTTACATGTGTGTACATAGTCTTGTACACATAGATTTAGGTTTCTCTTTTCTGTGTAGTCTTTTGCTTGCACACTTACATGTCCACTACACGTGTACCCTGTGCCTGTGGAGTCAGAGGAGCATGGTGGGTCTCCTAGGACTGGGGCTAACATTGGTATCGAACCACAACCGCCTGAGTGCTGGGAACCGAGCACGGGCCTTTGCAAGAACAACAAACGCTCTTAACTGTGAGACATCCTTGCAACCTCCTTTTCTTTGGCTCTTCTCCGAGGCTTGGTGTGTAATTAAGGTTGTCAGTGATCTCCCTGGAGCTTCATCCATTTTTTTTTTTAATTAAACATTTGTTGAGCACTAGGCAATGCTGAGTAGTTCATCCTCATATAGGATGTGAAGACATGCAAAGCAGTACTTACCCGTTCTTATGGCCTCTGTTACACAATGCTCTGCTTTGTGATCTGAGGGAAGATGTGATTTTGGTTTCTGGCTCGTTATTACAGTGTAGTTGCTATTAGTCAGTTATTTTAAAAAAGACTTGTTTATACTATGAGAATACCTTTTGATTTTTTAGATAGGGAACTAGAACTCCCAGTGTAGCCCAGGCTAACCCAAAGCCACAGCAAACTATCTGCCTCCACCCCCTGAAGTGCTAGAATTTCAAACATAAAATTTCTTTCTGAAATAAATTTTTTTTTTCAAATATTACAAGTCCAGGCATGATTTTTCCTGACTTCTCAGAAACTCAGCTATTTGTGTACAGTGCAGTGGATTCTGTCTTGTAATTTTGCCTGTTAAGTTTAAACTGTGCAATTCTTGTGGAGCGAGGAAGATGGGAGAGGATGGAGGGGACCCACCTGTGAGTGTCCTCTGGCCTAGAGGGGAGGAGTCCTGTCCTGCTGTCCTCAGAGGCTAGTCAGAGCTCCCAGTGTGGAGGTAAAGGAGGGGAGGTAGGTCGAGGAAGTAAACTGAGGGCTTAGGTGAGAGGTCCTGGTCTTCCAGCCTGCAAAGCCAAGTCTCATCATGTTTCCCAGGGTCTCCAAGCCCTGGGAAACGAACCTGGCTGAGAGTTCCTGAGGCCAACATTCCAGTTTTGAGCCTCACTGTCTGCATACAGTGCTGCCCCTGTACATTTAAATCAAGTGAACCCAAATGCAATCAAAAGACGTTTCTCCATTACACTGTGGGCTCTCACTAGTCACAGGTGAGTATCAACTTACACAACCACAAATGTGGGCAGAGGACAGCAGGCGACTTCCTGTGTCCTTTAGTAAAAGAATCCACAATAAATTGAATTAATAACACCTACCTTCTCTATCAGCTTCATTAGGGAAAATAAAGAACTTGGAAATTTGAGAAAATTTTGGGTTTCCAGTGTTTAGGATCTCTATCAGTGCTCTGAAATCTGAAAAACTCTGAAATCTCTATCATCTTGGCTTCAAAGCATTTCAGGAAAGGGATACTCAACTTCTGCACGGCCGTGTTTATCAAATTTCCAGGGCTGTGCGTGTGTCATAGTGTCCCCTCACTGACCCTCTTTTCTCTGTATGTTCTAAATCTGAAGAACAGCGCGGTGTTGTTTAAATCCCACTGCTGCCCTCGCATGCACTGGCATGCAAGGGTCTTATCCGCAGGGGTGGGTCCTCAGCGAGGTATCGGCACTAGGGAATATCCTTTGAGTAGAGGGAGTCCTAGTGCCATGGCTGTGTGAGCTAGCTGCCCTTTCTCGCCTCTCCCACTGTGCGCCAGTGTTTCTGGCACCGTCTTGGTCTTTCGGAGGACTGTGTCTCAATGTTTGTGGTAGGCAGTAGGACACTGTTGTCCGGGTCCAGCAGGGATAGTACTTCATGCCCTGGCTGCCGACTGTGTTTCATGCAAAGGGAACTAATACTTAATAATGGAGCCTTCCTAGAGTGTTTTGCCAGATATAGACCGTTGTAGAATTCTGTGCTAGTGAGTGTTTCAGGAAGCTGTTCTTTCAAGCAGCGCCTGAGAAGGGTGACTGTGCAGCTGGTATCCGAGGGCACGTGTCCTCTCGCTGCTGTTACTGGTGTCTTTAAACCTGCACTTCTGTCAGGTATGGCCACTTAGCAGGTATTCTTTTCAGTAAAATACTAATCATTTTTAGAGTGCTGAGTAATGGCTGCAGGGAGCTCACAGCCCGCACGGAGCTGCACTTTCAGTAATTCCGGCTTAAAACCGAGAGGCTGCTTTTCACCTCCCAGAGTCCCCAGTATGATGCCTTGGGACAGTGCTTGCTTCCTCACAGGAGAGAAGGCATGATGGGAACTGGACTTGGACTCTTTTGTTTAGATAGGACAATATGTCCTTCACACACCTCCCATGTTCTGTGTTGCAGCCAGCAATTGCACTCCTGTTTAGAGTAATAGAGATAGTAAGCCCGTTTAGCAACTAGTAGAAGCTGAACTAAATTTAGGTTTGTCTGCTTATTTGCAAAAGTTGTGCTGACTTTTTGAAAATCCACACTGCACCCTTTTTAGTTTTTTTTCTTTTAACTAAGTCAATTTTTAAATGGTCTTCTATGATTAATTTATTGTTTTCCTTTGTTGTGAAGAGAACTAATTAAAGTTAGTTCATGGCGGTAACCAAAATATAAGCCTGAAAACTTATTGTGGTAAGGACTAAAAAGGCAAATATAATTTAGTTTTAAGTGCTATTAAAGTATGAAGGCTGTAATTTACTATTTTCCACCTGCCGTTCAAAACTCTGTAGTCTTCACATCACTGTGGAAAGTGACATTGGATGCTGTGCTATTGCTTATTCTACTTGTTCCACATTTTTGAAATGTTTGAATATAAAATATATTAACATTCCCAATGTGTAGTAGGCTGTGCTTACCTGCACAGCACCTAAGTGTAAAGACATGTTGACATTTTTACTATTTTTACTCTTATTTTTATTTTTACTATTTTTACTTATTTTTACTATTTTTTTTATTATTTTTACTATTCAAGATGATGATGTGTTATGCTTTAGCTTGGTGTACATAAACTGTAAGTATACTCTTCAACAACAGACTGGGTATGTTTTGAATGGTAATGAGCTTAATTTTGGAAATTCTGGAAATCCTTGACAGGGACATTTGGCTTGCATGTGCCCTGTTCATTTTCAGCCGATGTGGAGAAACAGAACCTCAATACTGCAAGGTAATAGTTGTCAGTCTGTTGGACTCTGATGTGTCCCCATCACGACAGAGCAGCCGTGGAACACATGGACCCCGTTAGTGTCACATGGCCATGGCATTTGATTGGAAATGTGTAGTAAATTAGGCTCATGAGTTAATACTGAAGTTCTTGGGAGCCAGTTGTGAGGAAACATTTTTTGCTTACGTTTGTGAAAGAGCTAAATGTTGACACTCTGTCATGGAATGGCCTTATTGTATTTTTCTGAGCTTGTTACATAGAAGATGGAAGAGCTCTTTTCCTTCATTTTTCTGAAATGAAAGTTGAATATGTGGCTTTATGTAAAAAAATTCTTTTATAAACAAAACTCTTGAGAACCTGGCATTCGTTATTCATTTGTATCCATGATAGATTTTATTTCGTAGTTTTTCTGTGTTTTAAAAGCAGCCGAATATCGTTGTTGCAGTTCTGTTTTGCTTTTGAAATCACACACAATTTGATGCTCTGCTTAAAGATACAGGGGCCTGTGGGCTGGCCTGAATTTGGAGTGACTAATACTCCTCCCCATTGCGCCAGCCCTAATGGCAGACATGGGTGTCTTAAACATTATTATTAGTTGTGATGAAGTTTCCTGTAGGGGTTGGGTCATAGGCATCTTCATGTTGACACGTATGTTTCCTCCATATACTTATTTCTTGTTAAAAGTTCCACGTTACTGAAAGACTTGTTTGAATAAACAAAAAAATAGCAGAGCCGTGTGTAAGAAAAACCTTGAGAGACACATAAATATCGAAGTTCATGTTTGCCAGATTTCATCTCTCCATCAGCAGGGCCGTGTGCAGGGTGCTCAGCTCCAGCGCGTGACTCGCATGCATGCTGGTGAGTAGCCCAGAGCCCGCGGCCTCTGCGGTGTGCCAGCCTGCACAGTGGCTTGAACGTCAAGTGGTCCTCCTGTTGCTGTCTTACCGGAGATGTGTGGCAGTTGTGGCACAGAGTGCATGTGTGTCTTCAGGTCACTTTCCTTTTTGCTATTAAATAACTGCTTCCCGATCCCCAGTCTCTTCCTTTTAGGTACTAGGGGAGGCATGTAGTGTTCTCTTGACTTCTACCAGTCATGTGATGTAGTCGTATTATTGCTCCTGTTTTCCGTGTAGTGTAAACAGTTGGGCTGCTGACCTGGATTCAGAGCTCTGAGCCTCAGTCTTTAACCACTAAATGACCTAGCTGCAGACACACATCTTGCTGCTGTACATTTCTGCAGACATGTGTGTTTCATCACATTGCCTCGGGATGGGCTCAGGGTGTAATAAAAGCCTGTGGGAGAATATTAGACCCCATCCTTTGAGTCTCTTCTGCGTGTTGGCACGCCTAGTGGGGATAAGGAAGTGCTGCTTCCACAGCCCGCTCACAATTGGTAGATCTAACATGCAAAACCTTCCTGGGGATTTCATCTTTCTAGTGTTGCTTGAGGCCACCTAGTGCCTTGTAATTTAATTGTGGGGACTTGGTCTCACTTTTTAAGACAGGGGTAAGCAATGCCTGGAAGCTCTGGAAAGTCTGTGGCTCTATAGGAGGACCCAGGACCCATAGTCCCGGGGAGATTCAGGATGGTGTCTGCTAAGTCACTGTGTTGTTTAGTGCCGGTAGGATTTCCTGAGCAGAGGATGTGGGAATGAGGAGGAAGAGGTGGAAAGGGGATGAGATAGATGAGTGGATGTTGGAAAGAACTGAGAGAACTGTGGGTGGGAACTAGAATGCTGGACAACTGACTTCAGTGGGTTGGTGAGATTTTGTGGGTATACTGGTGGGCTCTGCTTCAGGTCATAAAGGAAATATAACTCATAGCTTATGCAGGACTATGTGAGGTCATGTGGCAGGATGAGACAAGAGCTATTGGCAATGATGAGGTGCAGACACCAAGAGCAACTTCAGGCTTGGGATGACCAAACAGTGAAGGGCTGATGGCTCAGATCACCCTGAGCATTGGCACTTTGACCTTGTTTCTTCTACACCTTAGTGAAACAATATTTATCTACTGCTACATTTGTATTAATGTTTTTAAAAGGTGATTTGGGTACAGGCTACTTAGGGTCTATGGAGGAGAAATTCCTCACGCATAAAAATGTTTTAAAGCAAGAGCTGTAAAATCAGTTCTAGTTTCAAATATTGGTACGGCTTGTATATAAATCTGTTATTTTAAGCAAGACCTTGATTCAAGTCTGCATTCTCAGTTGTACTGAGTCTAGGAAGTAGCCATGAAAGAACTGACATGTGAGTTTTCTTTTCACAACACTTGTGAACTTGTGCTCTGTTCTCCATGCTAGAACGTTGACCTCTTCTTAGCTAGTGTTCTTTTATTTTCTGCAGAGGAGCGAATGTTATGTTTAATAATGTTCTCTCTTCATTTTTTTAAAAATCTTTTTCTAAGTTGTCTCTTTTCTGTGGACTTTAAGAAGATTCTGTATTCTCATACACAGAGGAGTTATCAGACCCATGCTGGCATCGTATCAGAAAAGCTGTCACGTGCCTTCTGAAAGGCTCGGTTGCTGGACTCATGATTGTTCTGTGTCCCCCGCCTCCTTACTGCTGACTTGTTTCAGCTGGGGCACTCTCTGCTTGAGGAAAGACATAGTGCCATAGTCAAGCGGGGAGCCAGGACACATTTGCCACGAGGTGCTCGCCGTGACACCCTCTTCCAGAGCCCGGCATGTCCCTGCAGCTGCGCCATCCTTTAACCCAGACACTAATGAATCATAAGGCCCTATTTATTGACATGAAAAATCTCCATGGAGAGTTTCTATAAATCCACATGCCAGAAAGAGATGTGCAGCAGAGTAAGGCCAAGTAAGAGGGCATACTTGACGATCTGGATCTTGTAAGCAAACTGTCTGGACTGAACCGAGCTCTGTGGCTCAGCTACGCTGTGGCCTGGAAAAAGCTAACCGACTCTATGTACCTCCAATTCCTTATATCTGCAAAGTGCTGACAGTAGCTACTACTTTATAGGCTCTTCTTGAAGGACTGAATTAATATTTGCAAGGTTTTTAGATACTCAACACTGTATAAGCGTTTGTTAAATATATGCTGAATATGGGTAATAATGGGCCATTTGCTCACTGGTTGTGCTTTTGCATAAGACTAAAGCAATTAAATTACATTGGTTAAAGAAATTTCCTGATGGGTTCCATTAATACATAAAATCTGTGGGTATTTTGTACCTTTATATGGCATTTGACCTATCAGATATTTCCACCTTTAACCCAATATTTATGTATTGATAATAACGTGAAACGACTTATTTTAAAAAAATCAATTCCAAAGAATCAGATTTGGGGGCTATAAGGGCTATTTGTACCCACAGAAAGTTGGAGGAAATGGAGGATGTGTGATCCATTGCCACCAAATTGAATCTGACACCAGATTTGTAATGATAGCGAGTGCAGAGGTGATACTTCAAGGAAGCTGAAGCATTTTAGAATCTGGGAAGAAGAGGTTTGTGGTAGGACCACTACCACTCTAGCAAGGAGCCCACACGTGGAATGTCAGGCTCTCCAAATCCTGAGAATGGAAACTAACCTCTCACTGAAATTTAATAATTCTTCAATTATGAATGACAGCAAACCGTGGTCGTGTTTAGTGTTTGAAATCAGTACTTTTGAGATGTTGCACTCGTCCTGGTAAGTCCTGCCAAGTCGACAGAGAAGTTCAAATTTAAAACTATTTCTTATTTTCTTAATATTTTGGTAGCTGTGTTTTGTAGCTTTTCTTTCATGGCCCTATAGCTTTTTAAAGACCATCAAGACCTCAGCAGATTGCTGATGGGGGTCTTGTGGGCAAAGTAAACCATTAAGGACTGTATCGTTAATTTGCTCGGTGTTAGTCCTGGCTCGGAGCTCTTTGTTTGGTACCTTCTCTATCATGCCCTCTTGTGCACTCCGGAGAACAGAGGTGTGTGTTGGTATGGCCCTGCATAATTTTGACACAGAATCTGGACTATACTCTTGACTGCAGAAGTGAAAATGCTTTGGCTATTTTTGTCTGTCGCTTTCAAATCTTAACGCTCTTTCGCTTTTTGTGCTTCCGGTACAACACTGCCTTAGACAGACTTCCTGTGAAAGACGTTGATCCAGCCACAGTTTACTCAAAAGCCCGATGCTGTGAAAGTCAGACAGAAAGCAGAGAACTGGAAGTGTGCTGCGGAGGGCACACCAAGCGTGTGAGGAGGGATAAGGAGAGGCTGAGTGGAGAGCTGCTGGGGCTGCGGAATGAGGAGGGGAGGAGAGAGGCAAGTGGGATGAGTAGAGATGCAGAAGGAACTACATGGAGGCTTTTGTGTATCAGAAGGTGCTTTCGCTCCTGGGAACTGTTCCTCTGTAGCCAAGGAAGATGTTTTCAGGCCTGTCTTCACCTCTTGATTTCTGCAGAGTTCTTGGCACTCAGCGCCTGTCTCCCGGTTGGCTACCTAGTCTTTGTTAGTATTGTAGACGGAATCTTCAAGGTGGGATGGCTAGACTTATGTCATACGGTTGCTTGTAAGACGTACCTGCGAGGGTGCACCTGAGGGTACTGGGAAGGGTGGAGCAGAAGGGGGACTATCGGAAGTGGAAGGATTTTTGGATGGATAGCTGCCATCAGAATGTTGATCACTTAGCCAGGGAAGCACTGTAGGAAAAGGACCCAATGGAAGGTGGCAGACCTCTGCTGCCATGTCCAAGGGCTCTGTGCTTGCAGAAACGCAGTGCTAAAGGGCAGCTTGGAAAAGGCCGCCTTAGTGAATAGCAGACTTTCATGACCGTAGCCTCTTGTTGAAGTTATTCACGCATGTGGCTGTCAGAGTAGAGCTTATGGGAGCTGGCGCTCTCCTCCCCCAGGTGTGTTCTGGGAGCAGAACCCTCCTGTGTGGCAGCCAGCACACTGCCTGAGGAGCACCTCTCTGGCCTCCAGTTAGAGTCTTTTAAAGACCATTGATGTCCAGTCTTTCAGTAAAGACTTACAATAGCAGTACTTAGCAGGTAGTGGCAGGTTCAAGGCTAGCCTGGGCTCCATGAAGTTCTGCCTCCAAATCCCAAAGCCCAGAGCTGACTAAAATGTGCTGCTTATATATGGGTTTTTCTAGTGATTACCCACACCTTGAATTCCCTGTTATCTAAGTCAGGTATACAACCATACACATAAACACTACTAAACAAGAAGGAGCTGTCTTCCCACTCTGATACCTGAGTGCCGTTTACCATGTTACCAAAAGTTCTGCTTTATTAAATAAGGATATTTGCACGGTATACCACCTGTGGGATGATGCACTTGAACCTTCAAAGAGACACTCTTCTCTTCTCATTTGTTTGATATGTGTGTGAGTATGTGTGGTTGTGTGCACATGTTCCTGTAGGAGCATTCACATGTTGTGTGTCTGCAGGCCAGAGGTCCACCTTAGGGATCTGCCTTGATTGCTGTCTACCTTATTTTGTATATATGTACGTGTACATGGGGTTTGTGTGTGTGTGTGTGGTGTGTGGTGTGTATGGTGTGTGTGTAGGGGTGTGTGTGTGGTGTGTGAGATGCCAGGCGTGGGCGCTGAGAACTGAGCTCGGCAAGCATGGTGGGTGTGCATAGCTATGGAGTCAGTGTCCAGCCCCTGGTCAGTTTATGTGTGTCGTCTCCTCAGGAGCTAACGTCTGTGCCTGGAGTGTTGCAACCTGTACTTGAGAGAAGTCGGACAAGAAACGTCATTTCTATGTAAATCTGGTTTCTGGAATCCCCCTGAGTCCATGTCTGTGTAGGGGTGTGCAGAGTCAGTGTGCCAAAGTTAGGTAAGCCTGAGGGACAAAAGACACCCTGCCTAATGACCCTGCTGTGCTTTCACAGATTAACTGTCATCAAGAGAGGAATGACCCGCCCCTCAAGCCCGCATGTTCTGCACAGCTAGCCTGGCACTACATGCTGGGGACACCTCTGAATGCACAACGCTGTAGTGTCGCCAGCCCCCAGGCCCTTTCCCTGAACAGCATGCTGCTCAGCTTTACGTGTGCGCAACCTATCTCAGTGCAGAGTGGGAGTTTGTCGGGTGTGCATGTTCATATGCTAAGAGCTTCCAGCATCCTGAGTAAAGAGACAGGGGCAGCTAAAAACCCGGGCACTCCTTAGGCATGTGTTGAGGGGTACCAGCCTCTGTCTCATCGCTCTGACCTCCAGGCCCGGCCTCCTGGCTTGTGTTCTGCAAAGCTAGTGTGTAATCTCTTCTCTCTGGCACCTGGAGCCTTGACACTTCTCCAAGTGTCTGCCTTGGAGCAACCTTCGCCTGAGTCCCTGCACAGTGGAGATTTTGCTCCTCACAGAGGGAACTGCTCTTAGAGAAAGAAGCTCAGTTTTAACAACCAAGATATGTTTTATAGCCCAGGAGCAGGGTGGGCGGGGGAGGAAGACACTAATGATGCAGTCCATGTGGCCTCTTAGGAGGAGACCCCTATTCACACCTCTCTTCAGGCTTTGAGCTGGCAGTCGTGGTAGCTTCCTTGGGAATTCCACATGTCTTATGCCAAGAGAAGCAGCTAGTGTGTTTTAGGGGCTGGGCATTTTGGTGGAGAGAGTGACTACTGATGCCTCTGATGGAAAGACAATTGTTTGTAAAACCACTGCATATTTTCTCAGCTGTGCTAGAAATCTGTGTGAGTGAGTACCAGAGTATTAGCTTTGGCATCGAGGCTTCCAGCCACATCACCCTGTGGCCACTGCCCTGACTCCTTGCTGACCTGGCATCCTGGATAAACCCTGGTCCTCTTGGACCTGTCCCAGGCTGCAGCTGGGAGCTGGGCTCCTAGTGCCATCTGCCTGGGCAAGAACGGGAAATGCCAAATGGCCTGGCAGTTTTCAGTGTGGCCTTTGGAGCCTTGCTGAGCCATATGGTGCTAAAATGTCAAACTGTTCCTGAGTGTGGGCCACCGCCGAGGAGGCTGGAGAGAGAAGGCATGCTTCAGTTACAAGGTCTGCTGAAGCTGTTCGCAGTCCGGCTGCCGGCTCGCCACTGTGAGCCTGTGTTAGTTGAGTGTGGTCTGCCTGTGTTGTGAGAGACAAAAGTGTGCTTGCACACACACAGTACATACCAGTAGTAGGACCTCTAAAAAGTCTCCGAAAGGAGTTTAACATCCTGAGGCGGTGGTCACAGAGACAGGACTCGTGCCAAACCTGGTGTTTTTTCCTGTTCCAGCCCTTTGTGCTACACTCTGGCGACGGTGCTTGATGATGGATTGACACAGCACACTGAGAAGTTTACGGTCACTGTGTGAAGAGAAAACATAGCAGGGACTTACAGATGATCCCAACCAAAACATTCACAAGTGCTAAGAGATTGGGTCCAGAGGGAGTGCTTAAGTCTGAAGAGGGAGGAGGCGATGACTGACGTGGCTCAGATGAGGTTAGCCCTGGCAGGCTTCCTAGAGGACAGGGCTGGGCGTGGGTTTGGCCCATGTCACCCTCCTTAGGCCTTCTGGGGACTTCACATAAACACACATTCCTCCTGGCCGGGGCCTCTCACTGGCTGTAAGGAATAGAAGAAAGAGGAAAAGATGTGTGAGTTCAGCAAGGTTTCTTCATAGCTGGAGGAGGCCGGACAGGAGAGTGCCCAGACTTTTGTTCAGTGTGCTTCAGAGTGAGCAGAACTTAAGCAGTGGGTTAGGCCGCGTTGTGTCTTTCAGAAGTCACTCCGTGTGGATGACAGCATGTTATAGCTTGAGAGACCAGGACTCTAAGGAATCACTGGGTTTTTTTTGTTTTTGTTTTTTTTTCTAGTTAAACTTCATTGTATTGTGGTTGATAAACATTCAAAGAGTTGCTCTGGTTTTACTGAAAACCATACTTGACCTATATATGTAAGCTCATCTAGATGAGATATTCTAATCTAATGTCAGTGTCGTGAAGCTTGGAGACTGGGTGCCCTAGAGCCTGCCTTTTGCTATTTCCAGTGCTGTAGACTTCGCAGCTGTACCTAGGAGGGAGCCCAAAGCTTTGCAGTCCTGTGGAGAACTATGTTAAGGATCCCAGGGGGAGATTTTATCTACCTCCATCCCCTTTTAAAACTATATTTTAAACCAATTTCAGAGTTAATAAAAAGTTGAAAACAACCAATCACTATATCGTAAACTTAGGCCATTTCTCCCAGCGTTAGCATGTTGTTTCTTCACAGTAACATTGTTTTCGTCACTCCCTTCTTATGTGCACGTACTAAAAAGCGCCACACTCATCCACAGGAAGATTCAATATGAACATGCCCGGCTGACCTCTGACGCAGGCTACGAGCAGTGATGTGCTATGCTGCTATTCTGATCTCGCAGAGTACTAGGCCCTAGTGAAAAAAGGCATCAAATGCATTGGTGTTGAGGAAACAAGTGTGTTGCAGAAGTGCATGCAGAGCAGTGCTGGGAGCTGAATGGTCATGTGACATATAGCTGTAAACACTTCCAAATGCATGTCAGGGTATGCCCTAAATTCAGCATGCTGGTTACCTCCATAGTCATAAAGGATGTTGGTTGAGTTTTCTACAGTACTTACAGCATTTCAGCGTTAAAACAGAATGACAGGCTCTCTGGGGGATGGTTTGTTATTTTCAGTGACTAAGATGTTTAATTTTAAAGTAGTAAATACTATGAATACATAGTTTCTTCGAAGCCGTTCATTAGAAATGCATTAGTGATTCACTTTTCTCAGAAAGGTGCACACCTTCTGGTTTTAGCAGCAGAGGGGAGAGGCTTTTATAGCAGGCACTCGTAAATGGCTCTTGCTAAAAAGCATTGACTCTGAACTTCAGTGCACAGTGTAGCTAAAAGCCGGATGAAATCCTGCCACCTCTGCTTGAGCTCTGTCTCCTTTGCTTTGGCTCGTACGCTTACCTTTGACATAGAAACACTAATCAAGGAAGGAGTGCCTGTTGAGAGTCTTGATGTCGTGGTGTAACTGAGAACTGGGCCTGCAGGCTCAGGCATTTGAACACTCGTTGCCCAGTTCCTGGCACTGTTGTGGAAGTTGTGGAACCTTCAGGAAGTCAAGCTTTACTGGAGGAAGCACGTCACTGGGGGCAGGCCTGAGAGTATAGCCTCACCCTACTTCCTGTTCCCTCTCTCTGCTTCCTGTTCGGATGAGCTCTCTGAGACTTCTGCTTCTGTCCCTATCTCTTCCCCACCACTATGGACTTCCCTATAAAACCATAAGCCAAAATAAACTCAAGATCTTCAAAGTGCTTTTGGCCACAGCAGCAACAGCTAACCTACTTGGGGCACCTAATCCACCTCAAGGCTGAAGGCCCAAAGGCGTAAGGAACGACTCTCCCTGTCCACTGTATACAGTGTTCTATTCCAGACCATCCCAAAGCACCTACAGTTCTCTAGCCATCATCTTAAACCTCTAGTCCTTCGGTTCTCAACTTGTTGGGCAGATCCCTTTGGGGGACGCATATCAGGTATTGACATTACGATTTATAACAGAAGCAAAATTACAGTTATGAAATAGCAACAAGAATAATTTTATGGTTGGGGCTACCAAAAAGTTAGGAATGATTTGCTAAAGGGTGGCAGCGTTAGGAAGGCTGAGCACCCCTGTCTCGTTGGTCACCTTGGAAGCTGGAAACCAAAGCATCACAGGATGAAGCCCAGCATCAAAGAAGCTAAGTGTCTGTGACAGCAAGGCTGTGCCTGGGGTAGGGGTCAGTGCCTGGGAACAACTAGGCTGTCCTATCAATAGCAAGGACTTCTTTCGGAACCAAAATTGAGACCAGCCAGACCCACACCTCAGCCAGCCCCTTAGTTACACACACCTCTTGCTCTCCTGCCCCGGTTCTTTCTCTGTTTAAGTCTAAAGCTTATGTCAGTACCTTACAGATGGGCTTTGATCATTGGATTCCTGTATCTATTCCTCCCTGTATATTTACTAAGTGAAGACTAGGTCTCCAAGCCAGCTACAAACAGCGGCTTTGTCCTAAGATTGGGGTTAGTTTCAATTACTGTATCCTTTTTATGTCTAGCGCTTTCACCATGCCTTTGCTTTTCTGTGTCACATCTTCCCCCATCCCTGTAAGTTTTCCACTTTTAAGCATATTTAAATATTTTCAATGATTATCAACACTAAGAGTTTCAATTTCTTCAATAAAAGGACATTAGACAAAGGTGTATCATCCTATACTCCACAAATTGGGTGTCTGGGTATCTCTGCTTTCTAGCTCTGTGACCTTGCCAGAGTTGTTCACCATTTCTGTGTCACATCCTTCACCAGCCTTAGGGCACAGAATAACAACAGCACCTCATAGGGCTGTGTGAAGTAGGGCCCTCATGAACCACGGGCCTCGCCTCCTCCATGCTCTCCCATGTGGCTCCCACACTGGTTTCTTTGGGTCTCTATAGAGTTGCAGTGATAGATGCTTTAGTTTTCCACCTGGGGACGGGAGTTTGGGTGGTGTGGAAGAGAGCTGTCCCCAGTAGGTGCTCATGTTTGAACACTTGGTCCCTGGTTGGGGGTCCTTTTTGGGGAAGTTATAAAACAATTAGGGAGCAGAGTCTTGCCTAAAGAAGTAGGTCACTGAGTGTGAGCTTTGATACATTATACAGAATGAGTGCTTTTGCTCAAAGTGACCTATTGTCTATGCTAACTCCTTCTACAAAATGCTTTCCCAGCAGCACAGAATTTGAACAATTGGGCACCACAGCCCAGCCACGTTGACACATAAAGCTAACCATCACAGACCTTTTCAACGGTCTTATAGTATCCAGTGGCACCCATAGGCTCCCACATTTTGGTTCCTCATAGTAGAGTGTTGTAGTAAGATTGAAGCTCTTTTTCCCTAAAGGAGTTGAGTTTACAAAGATCTGAGAACTTTGAGCCTCCTGCATAAAGCTGCCGCACCTGCGTCTGCTTGAGATCCAGGGCGGGATGTTGGTGACTGATGGTACAAGATGCGTCCTCTGAGGAGGGGTGTGAGATACTGAGCTCGGTGGTCATGGCTGTGCCTTTCAGAGTTGGGAGTAGACCAAACAGACTTAGAGAAAGGCAGAGCATTCAGGAAGAACTGAAATATCTTCTTCATCAGCTCAACCTCCTGTGCTAACCAGGTATACAAATGTGTGCTCAAGGTCAGGCTTTAATGCTGCTTGTGAAAACACAGCTCCACCGTTAGTTAGCCTGCTATGGTTCTGAGCTTCGGAAGGTTGCCAGCAAGGCTTAAAAGGAATTCTCCCAAAGCTGTCTTTGTTTCTCAGAGATTTGTGTAGTGCTGCCATAGAGAGGCAGAAAAGCAAAGCAAAAAAAAAAAAAAAAAAGGAAAAAAAATCAAGTGTTTGTCTCTCTCTATTTTTTTTTAATGCATATGGTAAGATAACTATTGTTTTTTTGGTTTTGTTTTAGTGTTTATTTCTTTTTAGGAAATTGGGGGGAATAGAGGTCTGAATAAAAGCTCCAAGACTTCATTTCCATGTGTCTTTTGAGAATTCTGTACAATCTAAAATACTGAAGGTGTTTTATTTCCATGAAACAATGGAATGGCCAGAAAAATCCAAGAACATTAGTCATAAGAATTGATACCAACAACTCAACAGCTTGGCCCCAAATCTCACAAAGCTGATCTGCATGGGGAAACAGCTCAGGACATGGGAGTGGGCCAGGGTTTTTATTTTCCAAGATCCTCAAAGCACAGAAATCAAAAGTGAAAATGAGCAAATGGGATTTTATCAAACCATAAAGGCTTTTTAAATTATTTATTTATTTATTTATTTGCACAGCAAAGAAAGCAAGGGAGCAATGTAACATCCTGCAGAGTGAGAAAAGATTTGTAAACCCTATGTCTGATACTTGTCAAGAATAAAAATGTAGAAGGACCTCCAGAAATTCAGTAGCAAAGACAATACGTTTAGGTAGACACTTCAGAAAAAAACAAAACAACTGGAATATACAGAAAGTTTCTCAGCATCAGTAGTTGTCAGGAAAATACAATATATATCACCTCATCCGGAAAGAATGACTAGTGTGAAAAAGACGAGAAAGAAGTACTCTTGTGAGGCTGTGGAGAAAAGAGGATCCTTGCCCATTGTTGGTAAGAGTGCAGATTAGAACATCCATGTGGAAACAGTGTTGAGCTACCTCAGCCCATTACAAATGCAACTACTGCAGGCCCCAGCAAGCCTGCAGGGGTCATCGCAGAGATGGGGTAGTGGCCCTGGGCTTCAGATGGGTTGGGACCCCCAACATTGCTAGGCTTCACTTTCCTGTTCTAAAACACATATGTTGTACTTCTGTCCATTACTAGTTACTAGTACCATGCAGATCAGCCCTTACTTTTTCTAGGAAGAATTCCAGCTGTGATCATGTTTATTCTTGGCATAGGTCATGGACTCTGGAGGGAGGAGCAGAGGTTATGGATTTGGAAGGATTTCCGGTTTTGACTTGGCTGGCGCCCTGAGTTTGCAACCTCAGCAAGCCTCTGTTTCCCTCAACCCACAGCAGGGATGGTAACTGGTTTTCAGTAGACACTGCATTTTATCTCCTTGGTAAAGCAAAGCCCAGCAAGCACATGTAGGCGCTCACAGTCCCTGGGTCCTCCTACCACCTTACCAGTAGCCCTTGCTTCAGTGGAGAGCTGCGCATCTGTGTCATCCCCAGGACTCCCATGATTTTGCTCTTTTCGTCATCTTCCTACTAGTCCTTTGAGGTAATATGGCCTTATGTAAAACAAGCATGTGCATACACACACATTATATGTGTGTACATTTATATATATGTATATTTAGATATATCTGTGCATGTATATAAACACACGTATGTGTACACACATATAAATATATACATATGTATGAATAGAAAAACATATTATGCTTGTACATGCATTAACATACATATATGCATACATGCATACTTTTTTTTCCAGAAAATACTTCATTATCACTGTTAATCTTTACAGCACTGTTTTGTCACAGCTGGTTACGGAAGTACCAGGCTGCCACTGAATTTGTTAATTTGCTATACTTCCTATTCTTTGTCTCATTTTAGTTTAGATGAAATGTAGTTCTTTTCTCACTTTTTCCTGGTGTCCTTTGGGCTGAATCCAGGGCTTTGTACAGGCTGGGCAAGGGTTGTACCATCATACTACATCCCGATGTCTGCTCTCACAGTTTCTAAGGATGGGCTTAGACAGTACTCATTCTGTAAGCTGTGAGTAGCCCACAGGTGTCCTTTACATCGTAGAAATTATACTTTTGGCGAAATGCTATGTAATATGCCATTGGAGTTGCTGTTATGTTTGCTAGTTACTGATTCTGGAACCTTCTTTATCTTGTGGCTGCCTTGCTTTAGGGATTAATGTTTAAAATCAAAGAGATCAACTGTTTGGTGGGCTATTTTTGTAGTTTCTGCTTAATTGGCATAGGGTAGGCTTTTGGTAGGTTTGGCAGCCAGTGCCTTTGCCAGTAGTAGTGTCTTCTTGGTGTTCACAGAGACACACTGTCTTAAGGGCTTAAGTTGGTTGTAGGAGCTTCCTGCTTCCTGACTCTTGATTCCTGTGACTATCTCAGTTGCTCAAGGTTGTGATAATAAGCCTATGTAGTTTAAACAACAAGCATTTGTTTTCTTCTCTCTAAGAAGCTGGTATCAAAGACCAAGGAGGCTGTGATCTGGTTTCTGGGAGGGCCTGCTGACAGGGTTCTAGACAGCCTCTTATTCGGTGAGTGCTACTAAACGTTTATTAGTGCATGCGTGTAGAGAGAGAGCACTCAATCCTGTTAGGGCTACACTCTCCTGACCCAATCTCAGCCTATTTATTTCCCAATGTGGCCTCACCTCAGATACTACTTCTTTTGGGGCAAGGACTTCAACATACAGGTTTTGAGAGCTCCAAGCGCGTGGAGCGCAGCACAGGAACGGGTAGCTGCAGAGTTGGCCTCGCATAGAGCATCAATGAATGGCTTCTTCTGACATGTTAAGGATTTTTCCCCATCCATTTGTCATCATGAGAAACTCGCCATCTTCCCAGATAATAATTTACAATCCTAGTGTTCATACTTAGTCTCCGCATGTGATATCTGAATGTATAATTTGCCTTTTTTTCTGTAAATGTTGTCTTAAAATTAATTTTTATATATGTGTCTGCCTAAGTGTATACGAGTGCTTGAGTGTATATGCTTGTGTGCACACACTTGCCTGTGAATGTGGAGGCCAGAAGACGGCACTGGGTCCCTCAGAGTTGAAGTTACAGGTATTTGTGTGGTGCCCGCTTTTTCTATGGGGTGCTGGGACTTAAACTCCAGTTTTCATGTTTCACAGCAGTGCTCTTCACCATTGATCCACCTCTTCGGCCCTCTTATTTTGCTCTTGTTATTCTACTTTATTTCTACCTATGAGACTAGCTAGATTCATGTTCTACAGTCAGTATCAAGAACGAGGGAAAAACTTCCCTTCTGAACTAATCCATGCCAAAACATGTAGGAAACAGTGTATTCAAGTCTGGACATAGTGTCCTGTAGGGAGGTGCTGACAAATCAGAGTGCTCAGAAATGGGCAAAAGAGATGATGGCATGTGAGAGATGATTATGAAGAGTGCATTTCTTATCCAATGTGTGAGTTGCCCCTGCTACAGGTAGTGGTGGTTAGCAATGCTTGCAGTGTTGATTCCATGTCAAATGTCAGAGGACTGTGTGTCTACTGTGTCACGTCATAGGTCGGGGCCCTGGAGGCAGGCACTGAGGCTCATTTTCAGATGAGGGGACTGAAATTCGGATAACCCAGCTGGTTTAGGGCACGTAACAACTTGTAAATGGGAGACTGCTGCTGGGCTGGGGTTTGCCTCCAGGACCTGTGCTCAGTACCCTCCTTTTGAGGACACTTGTCACTAGCCAACAGATTAGCATTGCAGAGGGATTTGGCCAAACTTCTGTAAAGTATTATATTACCTGTTTTATTGCATCAGAGACAACACTGAGTGTTTGTAAAATGCATCATTATTGTATTTACCTCTATGAAGCATGGGTTGCCAATATAACACACAATCAATTATGAGGCTCCCCCCGCCTCTAATTTTACAGGAGATAAAACCCACAGAAGACACATTGAGAGTAGGTAAAAAAATGTTGAGTGTCAATTCAGATTTGGGACCCAAAGCCCAACCTTTAGAGGAGATTTAACTCAAAGAAATGCTTCTCAACCTCTCACGCAGCTGGGAAAGGTACCCTCCTGTGTAGCGGCCATGGCATAGCGTGGCTTGTGGGAATGCCTCCTGTTTTGGAAGTGGTGAGTCTGAGGTGGTAGGAAGGATTAATTGAATTCAGTAGAAGGTGAAATAAATAACATTTAGGGTTCCTCCCTCTTAATATTTGTTATTGAATAAAGCACACCATACCATGTAACTGATGACAGAGTTTTGAAATCTTGGCAGTTCTGTGTATTAATTTTTCTTAGCAACATGTGTGATGTACTAGCTATCATTATGGTTGTCTTCTCCCTCCCCCTTTCCCATTTTTTTTTTCTTTTCAGTTTTTTCCTTTTGTTCAGAAACACGACTGGTAATATTTCCTTCTGTCACAGGTGAAATCCAGTTTTGGGAGATTTGTCTTACGGCACCCCGCCTTTTTGCCCAGCTTGTCTTTCTTGCCTTTTTGCTTTCCTCCCACATACTATGCTGCACCCTGTTGCTGGGTCTCATAAATACAACCCCCAGGTGTGCTGACATGAGGAATGTCTCCTGAGAAATGTCAGCACTTGTGTCCATTTCGCTCTCCATGTTGTTCATCCCCCTCTGCTTTCTAAAATGCTATAGCCATCCTTCCAGACCTAATTTAAATGTGATCTCCTTTAACAACAAAACAAAACAACTCCAGACCTTCCCTGGTCACATAAACTAGAGGTAATTTCAGACTACTGTTTTCCTGAGACCATTTTGATACTTACAACCCTTGACCTTGAACTCTTGATTGGTCTTTGTAAACTCTAGGACGCTCCCTACTTCATTCTTCCTACTTCCAGCTCTAGGGCTGCTTCTGCAAAGGGCTCACTACAGGGGAGCTGCAGAGTGAGTGGGTTATGACAGTTTTACCCTACTTGTCTTTTTTTTCCTGAGTGGGTAGATTGAGCTAATCACAATTGCTTTTTCCTCACTAAATTCATTTCACTTGTCTGTGTTGCTGGGAATTGTGGCATGAGTTTAGGTGGAGTGGTTGACAAGCCAGCTCCGAATTGCAGCTGTGGCCTCTGGGACCACAGAGGGAAAATTGTACCAGCAGATAATGGGGTTTTCTGCCTTGGTAGTTCTCCATATTTTCTGTTTTTTTTTTTTTTTCTTCTCTTCTCTTTTCTTTTCTTTATAAAGTAAAAAGTTGCATTCTATTTTGTTCTGAATTTCTTCAGAGCTCTGAAATCTTGGAAACTATTTAGTAGAGCTCTCAAACACAGCAAGGAAAAAGATAGCTCTGTAGATGTTGGCTTTATACCGGCATCTTTGGAAATCAGCCTTCCTCACTGTGTGCTGCGATCTGTGCCACAAGACAAACTGATCATTTGTGGTGTGGTGAGCACTCAGCCCTCTTTTGGCTGAGAACTTTGGGTCTTAATTTGAGGTGGTGTCCTCCAACAAGGAAGAATATGAGGAGAGTTAGCAAGGATGCCTGTTGTTATTTTCCACAGTGTTGGGAAAAGCAAAGAGAAAACTACACTTTGGTTAATTTGGAGAAATGTAATTTTCTAAATAAAGATAATGATTAGAATACTTTGTTAACCTTGGAATACTGATGGTAATAGTAGCTACTGGGTATGGCCTTTTTTTAAGTCTCGGCGGTGTCTCTGTTCTTGGTGCTCTTTCATTGCTTACACACCATTCCTCAGGCTGCTCAATCAATGCAGCATGGTGATAGTTGAGTAGCTGAGGTACTAAAATATTGAACTGGTGGCTTTCTTGTTGATTAAAGGAGAAAGGTTACATAGATAATAAGAATTTGCTTTAGGGAATGGATATTTAATTAATTACACTATAATTGGACACTTGAATGAACTGAGTGGGTCTTTGCAGTCTCAAGTCCCCACCATATGGGTGGTACTATGGTAGGAAAGCATAAAGCAATACAGCAGGGTACCATATCTTCCTAGATAGGTAGATGTGCTGGTGTTGATAATATAGTTTAAGAAAGAAGCAAGCTTAAATGTCTTAGAAAAGCTTTTTATTTTCTTTGTTTTTACTACTTTTAAATGACTTACAGTTCACCCAATTGTTTTGTCATTAAACTTGAATCATATACTTTTGAAAAGGTCAACCCACTTTTAACTTACTGTGGTAAAACAATTAATTTAAAGAGCTCCAATTAGAATAGTTATGTCTTAATTAGAATGAATTATTTTTTAATTAAGGTAAAATTGAACTGATCAGAGATTTAGAAAGAATAAATTATGCACAGAGGACTTTATCGATTAATCAAAGAATGTTTTTATTTATTTGCTTTGTACGTGTGTTTTAGGATTGATGTTATTTTTGTACCAATAAGGAATGAATACCAATTTAATCATGATGTTACTTCTGCTCTGGGAAAAGAAGTGGGCTTTACTGAGACTGAGCATTTTATTGAGCTATTGAGTTATTAAATAGGATAACACACATGAGAATATTGAAACTGCTTGATTATTTAGTGTTATTTAGAAATTACTTTATTAGGTTTTTAAAGATGTTTTATCTCCTAACTATTAACATTATTGAAATTGTTAGTAAAATGGAGCTTTTCCACCTACTGCAGTTTGTAGGTCTACCTTACCATGTGGCATTGTAATATGAGATGTAGAGTTGGCAGGCATGGTGGTGCATTCCTGGAACCTCAGCCCTTGGGAGGCGGAACCAGGACAAAAGCCACGGTTTTGAGGACAGCCAGGTGAGTTCCAGAGCAGCTAGGATTATAGAATGAGACTCTGTTCCCCAACACAAACAGACACAAAACTCCAAAGGAGCAAACACATCCCAAAACACAGGTATCCACCAAGACGTTTAGATCCATAGTCTCCCACCCCTTCCCATCCTTGTGCCCTAACTGTAAATTCCAGAGTCTCTGGGACGTGGCCCAACTACAACTGAACTGATTCTGAAGCTGCGGAATGTAATGAAGAAGCCATCCTGAGAGGAAAGGTGCATGTGCCTCTTCAAAATGTCATTTCAACACCACCCAGGCCTCCCATCACGGTGCATTCACCAAATAAGATTCCTAACAATGTGCGCTCATTACAGTGTTCCCTTTCTGTTCCAGCCCGCTCCACTCTGATATACTCCGCTCCCATTTCATTTTCTTGCATTCCATCACACTCTTTTTTACTAGCAATTTAAGAAGCTCTAATAATAGGTGGCTCACAGGCTGACTAACCCCGATTCACCTAACAGCCTCCCAGCACACGGAGCCCTCTTCCACACATGCCATGCTTATCGTTTTTAGGCGTACATCCAAGCAGCCCTTTTATTTCTGTATATGTGTGTGTACGGTGTGTGAGTGTTTATAAGTGTGGGTACATGTGTGTGAATGTATGTGTGACTGCAGGCTCACATGCGTGAGTGAGCATGAGTGTGAAGGTTACTGTTAGGAGCCTTCTACCTCCTGGAGCACTTTCTACCTCTTTCATTGAGGTAGGCTCTCTCAGTTGAACCTAGTGGTCACCAATAGGCCTCGTGTGGCTAGCGTGCTTGTCCTCCGGTAATTTCTGGAATTACCGACCTGCCACCATTCTCACTTGGCATCGGTGTGGGTTCTGGGGATCTGAACTGTGGTTTCCTTGCTTGTGTGGCAAGTGTTGTTATTCCTGTTTGTTTGTTTGTTTTTACACTGAGCAATCTCCCTAGCCCCCTTTTACACTATATTCTTTATCATTTAAACAAGGAGGTATAAAATATGAGAGCATCACCGTAAGATTGGACAAGAATGTGTAGTTTATTTGTAGAACTCTTTGGAGGCTCATCACAAATACATTGATGGAATGGATTCAGAGAGAGACAGCTTCCTCAATTCTGGACCCTATCTTGGTTCTCATTTTCCTGAAAAGAACACAACCAGAGAACAATATCTTCTGAGAAGCCCTGTGGCCCTCAGGCATATACAGGGCTACCTGCCATCAATGTAGTCCATCATTCTCTTCAGGAATACCTGAGCAGCTATATTACCATATCCAGAAATCCTTGGCTTCAGGCTGCTGGAGGACTGAGTATCCCAGGAGGCCTGAAATATAGAATGCAGTGGTGGTCACGATCCTGGAATTGGGAATTCTCTATTATAAGGTATCTGAGTACCAAGTCTCAATTTCTTACTTCCATTATGGTCAAGTACATTTCAGGAGTAAAGTCAGTAACTCCCTACAGAAAAAAGGGCTGGTATATGAGCCTCACTTAATGAATCATGCGGGGGGAGGGCCTCTGTGTCGAACTAGGGACCATGTGTTAGTGGCCCCAAGGCCAGCGAAGATTCATTCTTCAGTGATCTTTCAGGT
Organism: Psammomys obesus; assembly: GCF_907164565.1. NCBI lineage: Eukaryota > Metazoa > Chordata > Mammalia > Rodentia > Muridae > Psammomys > Psammomys obesus. The sequence goes on along the minus strand of NW_026585644.1, from coordinate 4,147,280 downwards.
TCTGTTCTCACCTGTCAGCATGGGTACTGAAAGCAGGAGAACTTGCTAGGATGACGGCCTTTTCTAGTTCCCACACGGCGTCTCAGCCTTGGCATGAACGGCACACAAGCCTGCTCTTCCTAGCTTCTTCCTGTAAGGTGTCCTCAGGGCAGTCTTCATGCTGCCTCCAGATATCTTCTCTGCATGAATGTTTGCTGGGTCTATTTTTAACATCACATTCTTTATGAGAGCTGCCACAAATCCAGGATGGCCAAATGTCCTGTTTATCTCCCAGGGTTTCCCGGTGAAGTTCCATTCTTTTGTTCATGGTACCTAGGAAGCCCTCGGGGATGGTAGTCTGTGCTCCTGTAATTGTGTTGGGCCTGAGATCAAGCTGAGCTGTGGCTTTGAAACCCTGCCGCAGGAACCCCTTCAGGATTCTCTGTAGTTACTAAGCCACGTCAGAGAAAATTACCTGCAGCTCCCAAACAGGGAGCTAGTTTACATGGATTTAAGAGGTCCCATCAAAGTGACACACTGGGCGGCTGGCAGTCTACCACTTTGCTGATGGTCTGAGAACGGCTACCGTCCCCACCCCCACCTCTTTTCATCCGAGCCCTCAACAAAGATATTAATAAATCTTTCCAAAATGAGATGCTGCTGGTGTCTCAGGCCGCTGCTGATAATGATCATGTGAAGGGCCTTTTGTCTGCCCTCGCCTTTTACCTCCAGATCCCGTGTGTTGTCCCCATAGGGACACTGGCCTCTTTCCAGTGATGGGATTTATATCTTTACACCCCGATGCCGCTGGACCAGCTGAAGCCACGAAGGAGGCTACAGCTTTCCTTTGTTCCTTTTCTTACCCTTTTTTTATGCCTTGTGGGCTTACAGCTGCCCTGTTCCATGTTTAAGAGCATGAGATTACGGCATGTCACCTTTCTCTAGTTTTGCTTTTTATCTTTCCATTAGTTGGCACCACACTTGGCTCTTTTCAGGCACCTGGTAAATGCGACAATAAATGTAAGTGAATGAATGGCACGAATAGCATATTACCTATTTCTTGTGTTGTACCTTGTGTGCATTCTTTCTACCAATTATTCGTTTAGTCAGAAAACATTCACTAAGAATTATTTTGCGAGGTGTGGGAGTCACTAAGAAGGAATAAAGCCTAGATCCTACCCTCAGGAAGCACACAGCTTACAATAGATCACTTTTTTGTCTGAGAAAGCCATGGCATTCTGGAGATTGTCCCCCGTCTGTCAGACTGACACACCTGATCCTGCTGGTGTCCCGGTATCTTTCGCCCTACCCAGGTGTCCATGGGGTCTCTTAGTTCCATATACTTGGTTCTTTTTTTGCAAGTCAAACTGAGCAGTCATGGGCCTCGGTCCATCTTAAAACAACCTTGAATGCCGAAAGGGAATTGATCTTGTCCAGCATGCAACATTCATTTCACGCTGAGAGCTTCAGATTATCTCAAAGAGCAGGAGACATCTCAAGCACAAGAAGGGGCAGGATTGTATCTGTTAGTTTTAAGACATATTTATGGCAGATGGCTTGCCATTTCCTTGGTCTTGTGTAGGTTTTCACTATGATAAGCCCGTGTATTTCTGAGCTTACTTGACACTGGGAGAAATGGCTCAATTTATTGTACAAAATCCTGGAAGTCAAATGGATTTATGTTTGGTAACTTTAGTGATGCAATGACTCAACATAAAATAAAGACTGCATTTCAGATACTGTGAATTACTGCCTGAGTAAATTCAGCTTTGCTGTGCCATTAATATTTTATTGCTACTGTGAATAAGGCTGTTAAATTTAAATCAAGAATTATTGGTTCCTTTTGGTAGGACACATATTTTTATGCACACCCTGAACATTTAACTGTTTTCCATACTCACCAAATTAAAAACAAGGCTTAAATTTATTTTGTGATTACAGATTAGTTTTGAGAAAGGGCAGATTGTATGAAAAACAGATATGTTTGTGGAATAAGCTTATTGAGGTTGTCCTAGCATTTCTGTAGTACTTAGGCTAGTGACATAATTCATCATTAATTCTACTTTTCCAAAGAATCTACCTGCTTTGCTTAGGCGAAAAAACCCAAAATATCATGCAACTGTCCTTCCATGTTAGAATCATTATGTCCTGTTTCTATTAACAACCATAATACATTCCTGTGAGGAAGAGAATTGATGAAGGTATCTTGAAATACAAAGGGATGCTCAGACTCTCTATCATTTTGGAGGGAGCATGGCCATGCCTCTGCTTCAGGTTTAAGGCTCATCTCCCTTGGAGCTGTAGCGACCATCAAGACTCTTCTTTCCCAGCCTCACCATCCTTAGCTGTTCTATCGGCTCCATATCCCTTCTCTGCCCCTAGAGCAGTCTGAACTGGTTGTCAGCCATTCCTCTGCTTTCCTGGCTGCCTGGCTCTTTCTAGTTCTGCCAGGTGACCTCTTACTCAGCCTTCAAACTCCACTCAAGTTTCCCTTGGTGGATAAAGCCTCTCCTGACCTTTCCAGGGAGAATTAAGAGCTTTGAAATGTGGATACATTCATGGTCTTGTTACTTCAGAGAAAGAGTCTGGGACTTGATGCGGAAGGATGGCTTTCCCTGAAGCCGGAGCCTTACGGGTGTGTGAGTGCATTTGCTTTTGCTCGTTTCTGAAGTCTGTAACATGGATTCTCCTCCTGTCTATCGGCTGAATAAACTGGTGGAAATCCCAGCCTCATCAAAGGAAGTACTTGTTCCAGTAGTTCGTAGTGTCCTACATACAGAGCTAAAAAGCTGCCTAGCGACCCTCTCCCCCTTCCTTCTCCTTCTTCCCCTCCCACTCTTCCTTTCTGTCTGTATAATTCTGTGCATAATTATACACGAATAGGAGATTCCTCAGCCATCAGGGGTCTCCTGTGTCCTTTGGCAGCTCTCCTGGTGGGGATATCTTATAATTGTTGGCTATCACACCAGGACAGCTGTGCTGCTCCTATACTGTTAGAGTGGCCTGCTTGCTCAGTTTCTGTCAGCTGGTGTGGCTGCTTCCATCCCATGCATAGATTCCTGTAGCCATCACAATTCAGAAGACAGGAGGAAGACCTCCCTTGCATTAACCCTTTGCAGGTGCCCTGTCCCTCCCTGGTTCCTGACTCCTCTTGAATATGGAGCCATTCTCCATTTGTGTAATTTTGCCATCTTATAAATGTTATGCAAATGGACCGTACCTACATAAAACCTTCCTTTTGGTGGTGGGCATTCCACATTGTAAGTGTGGCAGGGGTGGCTTCTCCTTTCTCTTACAGAAGAACCTTTGGGTTGCTTGTGGTTCAGAGTTGTTATAACTAAAAGTGTTATAAACTTCCATACGCAGACTTCTGTTGCATATGAGTTTTAATTTTCTGAGAGAATTGCCTACCACTATATTTCTAGGTCAAGAGTACACATTCAGTGTTATAAGAACCTGCCAAACCTCTTTCTACAGTGATTCTGCATCCCACTGTTTTGCTAGCAGTGCATGAGAGAGGTGAGTGGCTTAGGTGCCAGCATTGATAGTACCAGAGGGCGTGTCAGGGTGCACCCTCACACACTTCTAGGATTAAGGCAGGGCAGTGATGAAATACTCCACTGCCAAGAGGTAGCAAGGGAGTTTCTTAATTATATGTGTGCTGTGCTGTTCGCCTAACAATGATGCTCTAAGTAGATGAGCCACGAACGTGGGATCTCTATACACAGACTTTATGCACACTCACCGGTGAGGTGACACTGAGTTTATGTTATTGTCCTTGTTGTTCAGTATTTAGTTCTTAAAGATTTAATTTTAATTGTGTGTGTGTGTGTGTGTGTGTGTGTGTGTGTGTGTGTGTGTGTGT